>NC_068931.1:30160000-30460833 GCF_023091745.1 Budorcas taxicolor
CTTTTGTTCCATGTCCGGTTTTAACTGTTGCTTTTTGACCTGCATACAGATTTCTCAGGTGGCAGGTAAGGTGGTCTGGTATTCTCATTGCTTCAAGAATTTTCCACAGTTTGTTGTGATCCACACAGTCAAAGCCTTTGGCATAGTCAATAAAGCAGAAGTCAGTGTTTTTCTGGCATTCTCTTGCTTTTTTGATGATTCAACGGATGTTGGCAATTTTATCTCTGGTTCCTGTGCCTTTTCTAAATCCAGCTTGAACATCTGAAAGTTCTCAGTTCATATACTGTTGAAGCCTTGCCTGGAGAATTTTAAGAATTACTTTTCTAGCATGTGAGATGAATGAAATTGTGTGGTAGTGTGAACATTCTGTGGCATTGCCTTTCTTTGGGATTGGAATGAAACTGACCTTTTCCAGTCCTGTGGCCACTGCTGAGTTTTCCAAATTTGCTAGCAAATTGAGTGAAGCACTTTAACATCAACTCTTAGGACTTGAAATAGTTCAGCAGGAATTCCATCACCTCCACTAGCTTTGTTGTACTGATCTTGCTAAGGCCTACTTGACTTTGGACTCCAGGATGTCTAGCTCTAGCTGAGTGATTAAGACCTTTTAATCACTTAAAAGTGGGTACTTTCAAAATTAAAATTTTATGAACTTGTAAAATAAAAAATAAATTAATTAATTTTTAAAAAAGATATTTTTTATATAGCTCTTCCATGTATTCTTGCCACCTTTTTTTTTAATATATTCTGCTTCTGTAGGTCCATACCATTTTTATCCTTTATTGTGCCCATCTTTGCATGAAATTTTCCCTTAGTATCTCTAATTTTCTAGAAGAGATCTCTAGTCTTTTCCATTCTATTGTCTTCCTCTATTTCTTTGCACTGATCACTGAGGAAGGCTTTGTTATCTCTCCTTGCTATTCTTTGGAACTCTGCATTCAGATGGGGATAGTTTTCATCCTGTGCCTGGTGTTCTCATAAGAGACACACAGATACATAAGGAAGAAGGCCCTGTGAAGATAGAAACAAATTTTAGAGTGATGTGTCCATAAGCCAAGGAATGCTAGGGGTTATTGGCAGCCACCCAAAGCTAGAAAATGGCAGTGAAGGATTCTTCCCAATGACCTTCAGAGAGAGTGTAACCCCACCGAACCTTAATTTCACACTTGCAGACTTCAGAACTGTGAGAATACATTTCTTTTGTTTTAAGCTATCAAGTTTCTGTTGTTTTAAGCTCCCCAGTTTATGGTATTTTTTATGAAGCCCTAGGAAATCCATGCAGAATGTTTAAGGATTTTTGAAAATGATAGTTTACTGATGAACAAGCCCTACTCCTCTATTTGGACCAATAGTGCAAAGTGGGTGATTTTCCTTAGATTTTTTCTTTTGCTTCCTGTCAGGCTTATATTTTCCATAGTCAAGCAGTGAATCCCAATTTTGCATGCAATTTAAAGTCAGTTGCCCAAACATGATAGTGCAGTTTTCCAAAGTACTTAATCTACTTAGCTCCTTGATTTGTTTACTCTCAGAGCATCTGAGTTTTTCTTGTGTGAGTAAAATGATGTATTTACACACAACTCTCTGTGTATGCATATATTCATGCATATTGTACCCAAGAAGAAAATTTACTCTTTTTTTTCAGATTCAACACTTCCTAATGAATGAGAGTTTTCAATAAGGCCACTGTCATCAGTTAAACAGCCATTATATAGAGAACTAACTTCAGCAAAACTTTATTGATGTGCAGTGTTTAAGAACATTATCTGTTGCCTAAATGCCACAATGCACTTCATGACTTCTTGTTGTTGTTGCATTTCTTTTTATTCCAGCTCTATTGAGATGCAATTGACATGTAATGTCATGTAGGTTTAAGGTGTACAGTGAAATGATTTGATATATGTATATATGCAAATGATTACAGTAAGGTTAGTTAACATATCTGTCACCTCACATAGTTACAATTTGTTTGTGTGTGTGGTTTGTGTGTGTGGGAACTTTAAGATTTACATACACTCTTAATAGCTTTGAAATGTACAAATACAGTATTGTTAATGGTATCACTGTGTTATATATTACAGCTTAAAACTGGAGCTTGTAAACTTTGTCCACCTTCATCCATTTCTCCTCCTACCTTCTCCTCCCACCCAAGGTAAATACTCATTTGCTCTCTGTTTCTGTGAACTCAGTTATTTTAGATTTCACATATAAGTGAGATCATATGGTACTTGTTCTTCTCTGTATGACTTATCTCAGTTACCTAATGTCCTCAATGTCCATTCATATTGTCATAAATGACAAGATTTTCTTGTTTTTATGGTTGAATAATATTGCACTATACATACAACAATTTCTAGTTCCATTCATCTGTTGATGGACATTTAGGTTGCTTCCATGTCTTGGCTATTGTATATAATGCTGCAGTGAACATTGAGGTGCCTATATTTTTTGAAGTGTGATTTCCTCCAGATATGTGCCAAGGAGTGAGATTGCTGGATCATAAGGTAGCTCTATTTTTAGCTTTTTAAGGAACTGCCATACTGTTCTCCATATTGGCTATACCAATTTACATCCCCACAAAAAGTGTAGGAGCATTCCCTTTTCTCCATAGCCTCTCCAGCATTTATTGTTTGTAGACTTTGATGATAGACATTCTGATTGGTGTGAGGTAATACCTCACTGCAGTTTTGATTTGCATTTTTCTAATAATTAGCAAGTTTTAACCATTTTTCATGTGCATTTTGGCCATCTGTATGACTTTGTCGAAGAAATGTCTATTTAGATCATCTGTCCGTTTTTGATTGGATGTTGAGGTCCTTTAATGGACCAGAACCTGGTGGTCTGAAGTGGACTGATAAGAAGGTAAAGGAGAGAGAAAGAGGCTGATATTCCTTGGTTTATACAGAAAGCCAATAAAGCCCACGCACAGGGCTTGCTCTGTTCACGAAGGCCTCAGGTGCCCTCTTGATGGGGTGAAGGCTTCTCGAGAGGGTCTTAGAAGCCTGGGAAGGAAAGGGAACTCAGAGAGCCTCTGCACTCCAGGGGATCAGCCTGAAAAAGAGAGAGAGGGAGAGAGAGCAAGAGAAAGAAAGACACAGGGACCAAAGCTCTAATGGAGCAAAGGTGTTTTAATCAACATGGTGTGGGCATATATACTGTAGTTATTCTCAGCAAAGATAAAGATTAAAATTCCAGACTTACAAAACATAGGTGATCCATATTAAAGAGAGAGAGAGAGTTGTAAATAATCACTTTTACCATATGGTTTATAAAAAGGAAGAGGGTACTTATTACCGTATAGAAAAACTAACGAAGGAAATGCCTGGATTCCTCAGCCCCTGGGAGAGGCTTGCTGCTCTTCTTAATTCCTGAATATTCAGAAATTAATAAGGAACAGAGAATTCCTGACAGATCCAAAACAGCACACAGGAAGCCTCCTGTTAAATGCTTTCTGACAATTGGGTTGTTTGCTTTTTTTGGATATTGATCTGCATGAGCTGTTTGCATATTTTAGAGATTAATCCTTTGTCAGTTGCATCATTTACAACTATTCTCTTCCATTCTGTGGGTTGTCTTTTCATTTTGTTTATGGTTTACTTTGCTGTGGAAAAAGCTTTTAAGTTTAATTAGGTCCCATTTGTTTGTTTGTTTTTGTTTCCTTTGCTTTAGGAGACAGATCCAAAAAATATTGCTGTAACTTATGTCAAAGAGTATTCTGCATGTGCTTTTCTCTAGCAGTTTTATAGTATCCAGTCTTACATTTAGGTCTTAAATCTATTTTGAGATTATTTTTGTGTATAGTGTTAGAGAATGCTCTAATTTCATTCTTTTACAAGTAACTGTCCAGCTTTCCCAGCACCACTTATTGAAGAGACTATTTCTCCACTGTACATTCTTGCCTACTTTTTTGTAGATTAATTGACTATAGGTGCATGGATTAATCTCTGGCCTTTCTGCCCTAATCCATTGATCTGTAAATCTGTCTTTGTGCTAGTATCATACTCTTTTGATTACTGTAGCTTTATAGTATAGTCTGAAGTCAGAGAGCTTGATTCCTCCAACTCTTCATTATTAGAGTTTCTTTTTCAGGATGGCTTTGGCTATTTACAGTCTTTTGTGTTTTTATATAAATTTTAAGACTTTTTGTTCTAGACTCAAAAACAAAAACAAGTCATCAATAATTTCATAAGAATTGCACTGAATCTGTATATTATCTTGGGCAGTATAGTCATTTTGAAAATATTGATTCTCCCAGTCCAAGGACATGGTATATCTTTCCATCTGTTTGTGTCATCTTTGATTTCCTTCATCAGTGTCTTATAGTTTTCAGAGTATAGATCTTTTGCCTCCTTAGGTTTATTCTGACAGAAAATCATATGATTACAATTTTTTAAATACGTGCTGTATAAAAGGATCAACTATTCAAAATCTTTGGTGGACTATCCTCTTCCTGCAGGGAAAATATTTAATGAAAGTTCTAAGTAAATCAGAAAAGAATGTTGGGGAAACATGGAGCAAGAGTTAAAAGATGATTAATGACTAGTATCATCAACTATTATAAACACATAAATATTTTTTATTATGTATAGAAGTCCTGGGTTTTGAAATCAAAATGACTTGGATTGAAGCTCTAGTTCCAGAATTTCTTTATGTGATCTTGAGCAAATTAATAAGTCTCAGTTTCCTCACTCAAAATGAAGATTATAACTTTGCAAGACTAATTTGAGGATTGAATAAACTAATGCACAAAAAGTATTTAACACACAGCTTATAAGAATCAAATGTCAACTTGTGGTTATTATCTTTATTTTACCAGCTAAGTTGGCTGAATTGTATTGAAAGTTAGAAGCCCTTACTCTTCTAACAGTCTTGGAAATATACTGGCAATTCTTATTCATTGTCTTACTATTTCCAAGCTACTTCATGACTTTCCACCTTGGGTTAACTCAGGATTTTTGCAGACTAGGGTGAAACACTGCTGATAGGCTAGAATATTATTAAATAAATTCAGCCATTATTTTATAATATGTCTAACCAAATGCCTGAAACATACCATGGGCTTAATAAATATTTGATGAGATGCGGTCCTAAGATGGCAGAGGAATAGGACAGGGAGACCAATTTCTCCCCGACAAATTCATCAAAAGAACATTTGAATGCTGAATAAATTCCACAAAACAACTTCTGAATGCCAGCAGAGAACATCAGGCACCCAGAAAAGTAGCCCATTGTCTTTGAAAGGAGGTAGGAAAAAATATAAAAGATAAAAAGAGAGACAAAAGAGGTAGGGACAGAGCTCTGTCCCAGGAAGGGAGTCTTAAAAAAAGAGAGAAGTTTCCAAACACCAGGAAACACTCTCACTGTCAGGCCTGCTCACAGAACAAAGGACTGAGCAGAGGTAGCCGGCTGCAGACTAGCACATCCCCCTCTGGTGACAGGCAGGCAAGGGCAGCCAGAGCCAGAAGGGGGCAATCGCAGCCCCAGAGAAGCATTATCTACCAAACTGCAAGCAGGCTTTGCTGCTAACCAAGACTTCTTGGGATTCTGGACGGTCAACATCCGCCTGAGAAGGTGCACCGGTTGTACACCCAGGAAACTGAATGGCAGGGATGGGGGAGGCGATAAGTTGCAGCGACCGCGCTCACCAAATACCTGGTCACCTGGGCTGCTCAGACCTGGGAAGGGCACAAAACGCAGGCCCAACCAAGTCTGCACCTCTGAGGACTAATCAAGTACCTGAACCTGAGCAGCTTAGACCTGGGAAGTGCATATAACCCAGGGTTGGCCTCAGACAGTTCCAGGCAGAGCAACCTAGAGCCTAAGCAGTGTAGACAGGGGAAGCACACACGCCGTGAGCGGAGGCAAACCCAGTGTGGTCGAGACACTGCGAGCACATGCCAATGTTATTAGTTTGTAGTCTCCCTCCCTCCCCACAGCACGACTGAACATGTGAGCCTAAAAAAAGTGTCCACCACTGCCCCCCTTGTGTCAGGGCAGAAATCAGACACTGAAGAGACCAGCAAACAGAAGAAGCTAAAGCAGAGGGAACTGCCTTGGGAGTGACAGGTGCAATAGATTAAAACCCTGTCGTTAGTACCTACTACATAGAAAGGGGCCTATAGATCTTGAGAAATATAAGCCAGATCAAGGAGCTATCCAAAAATGAACTGACCCCACACTGACCACAACTGCACCAGAGAAAGTCCTAGATATATTTTTACTATTTTTACTATCATTCTTTAAATTTTTTTAATTTTTTTTATTTTTAAGTCCTCTATTACTCCTTTAATTTTCATTTTTATAACATACTATTACTTTGAAAAAAAAAAAAGAGAGAGAGAGAGAAAGGCCCTAATTTTTAAAGCAAACTTCATATATATATATATATTTTATAATTTTTGTGACTTTGTTTTTTTTTTTTTTTTTTCCTTTAATATTGTATTTTTGAAAATCCAACCTCTACTCTAGATTTTTAATCTTTGCTTTTTGGTATTTGTTGTCAATTTTGTACCTTTAAGAACCCAATCTTCAGTACCCATTTTTACTTGGGAGCGAGATTACTGGCTTGACTGCTCTCTCCCCCTTTGGACTCTCCTTTTTCTACACCCGGTTGCCTCTATCTCCTCCCTCCTTCTTCTCTTCTCTACCCAACTCTGTGAATCTCTTTTTATGTTCCAGACTGTGGAGAACACTTAGGGGAACTGATTACTGGCTGGATCTGTCTCTCTCTTTTTGATTCCCCTCCCCTTTATCCTCCTGGCCACCTCTGTCTCCTTCCTCCCTCTTCTCTTCTCTGTATAATTCTGTGAACATCTCGGAGCAGTCCAGACTGTGGAGAGCACATAAGGAAGTGATTACTGGCTAGCTTGCTCTCTCCTCTTTTGATTCCCCCTCTTCTCCTCCTGGTCACCTCTATCACCCTCCTCCCTCTTCTCTTCTCCATGTAACTCTGTGAACCTCTCTGGGTGTCCCACATTGTGGAGAAATTTTTCATCTTTAACCTAGATGTTTTATCAACAGTGCTGTATAGATGGAGAAGTATTGAGGCTACTGTAAAAATAAGACTGAAAACCAGAAGCAGGAGTCTTAAGTCCAAATCCTGAGAACACCAGAGAACTCCTGACTCCAGGCAACATTAATTGACAGGAGCTCATCAAACGTCTCCATACCTACACTGAAACCAAGCACCACCCAAGGGCCAACAAGCTCCAGAGCAAGACACACCACGCAAATTCTCCAGCAACACAGGAACATACATAGCCCTGAGCTTCAATATACAGGCTGCCCAAAGTCACTCCAAACCCTTTGACATCTCATAACTCATTACTGGACACTTCATTGCACTCCAGAGAGAAGAAATCCAGCTCCACCCACCAGAACACCGACACAAGCTTCCCTAACCAGGAACCCTTGACAAGCCACCCATACAACCCCACCCACAGTGAGGAAACTCCACAATAAAGAGAACTCCACAAACTGCCAGAATACAGAAAGGCCACCCCAAACATGGCAATATAAACAAGATGAAGAGGCAGAGGAATACCCAGCAGGTAAAGGAACAGGGTAAATGGCCACCAAACCAAACAAAAGAGGAAGAGATAGGGAATCTACCTGATAAAGAATTCTGAATAATGATAGTGAAAATGATCCAAAATCTTGAAAACAAAATGGAATCACAGATAAATAGCCTGGAGACAAGGATTGGGAAGATGCAAGAAAGGTTAAACAAGGACCTAGAAGAAACAGAAAAGAGTCAATATATAACGAATAATGCAATAAATGATATGAAAAACACTCTGGAGGGAACAAATAGTAGAATAATGGAGGCAGAAGATAGGATTAGTGAGGTAGAAGATAGAATGGTAGAAATAAATGAATCAGAGAGGAAAAAAGAAAAATGAATTAAAAGAAATGAGGACAATCTCAGAGACCTCTGGGACAATGTTAAATGCCCCAACATTCAAATCATAGGAATCCCAGAAGAAGAAGACAAAAACAAAGACCATGAGAAAATACTTGAGGAGCTTATAGTTGAAAACTTCCCTAAAATGGGGAAGGAAATAGTCACCCAAGTCCAAGAAACCCAGAGAGTCCCAAACAGGATAAACCCAAGGCAAAACACCCCAAGACACATACTAATCAAATCAACAAAGATCAAGCACAAAGAATAAATAGTAAAAGCATCAAGGGAAAAACAACAAATAACACACAAGGGGATTCCCATAAAGATAACAGCTGATCTTTCAGTAGAAACTCTTCAGGCCAGGAGGGAATGGCAAGACATACTGAAAGTGATGAAAGAAAATAACCTACATCCCAGATTACTGTACCCAGCAAGGATCCCATTCAAATATGAAGGAGAAATCAAAAGCTTTACAGACAAGCAAAAGCTGAGAGAATTCAGCACCACCAAACCAGCTCTCCAACAAATGCTAAAGGATCTTCTCTAGACAGGAAACACAAAAAAGGTGTATAAACTCGAACCCAAAACAATAAAGTAAATGGCAACAAGATCATACTTATCAATAATTACCTTAAAAAAAAATAATTACCTTAAATGTAAATGGGTTGAATGCCCCAACCAAAAGACAAAGACTGGCTGAGTGGATACAAAAACAAGACCCCTATATATGTTGTCTACAAGAGACCCACCTTAAAACAAGGGACACATACAGACTGAAAGTGAAGGGGTGGAAAAAAGATATTCCCATGCAAATAGAGAACAAAAGAAAGCAGGAGCAGCGATACCCATATCAGATAAAAGAGACTTTAAAACAAAGGCTATGAAAAGAGACAAAGCAGGACACTACATAATGATCACAGGATCAATCCAAGAAGAAGATATAACAATTATAAATATATATGCCCCCAACATAGGAGCACTGCAATTTGTAAGACAAATGTTAACAAATATGAAAGGGGAAATTAACAATAACAAAATAATAGTGGGAGACTTTAATACCCTACTCACACCTATGGATAGATCAACTAACAAAATTAACAAGGAAACACAAACTTTAAATGATACAATAGACCAATTAGACCTAATCGATTATTATAGGACATTTCACCCCAAAACAATGAATTTCACCTTTTTCTCAAGTACACACGGAACTTTCTCCAGGATAGATCACATCCTGGGCCATAAATCTAGCCTTGGTAAATTCAAACAAAATTGAAATCATTCCAGGCATCTTTTCTGACCACAATGCAGTAAGATTAGATCTCAATTACAGGAGAAAAACTATTAAAAATCCCAACATATGGAGGCTGAATAACCAACAAATCACAGAAAAAATCAAAAAAGAAATCAAATATGCATAGAAATGAATGAAAACGAAAACACAACAACCCAAAACCTGTGGGACACTGTAAAAGCAGTGCTAAGGGGAAGGTTCATAGCAATACAGGCATACCTCAAGAAACAAGAAAAAAGTCAAATAAATAACCTAACTCTACACCTAAAGCAACTAGAAAAGAAAGAAATGAAAAAGAACCCCAGGGTTAGTAGAAGGAAATAAATCTTAAAAATTAGGGCAGAAATAAATGCAAAAGAAACAAAACAAAACAAACAAACAAACAAAAAAAACTGTAGCAAAAAATCAACAAAGCAAAAAGCTGGTTCTTTGAAAGGAAAAATAAAATTGACAAACCATTAGCCAGACTCATCAAGAAACAAAGGGAGAAAAATCAAATCAATAAAATTAGAAATGAAAATGGAGAGATCACAACAGACAACACAGAAATATAAAGGATCATAAGAGACTACTATCAGCAATTATATCCCAATGAAATGGACAAATTCTTAGAAAAGTACAACTTTCCGAAACTGAACCAGGAAGAAATAGAAAATCTTAACAGACCCATCACAAGCACAAAAATTGAAACTGTAATCAGAAATCTTCCAGCAAACAAAAGCCCAGGTCCAGACGGCTTCACAGCTGAATTCTACCAAAAATTTAGAGAAGAGTTAACACCTATCCTACTCAAACTCTTCCAGAAAATTGCAGAGGAAGGTAAACTTCCAAACTCATTCTATGAGGCCACCATCACCCTAATACCAAAACCTGACAAAGATGCCACACACACAAAAAAAGAAAACTACGGGCCAATATCACTGATGAACATAGATGCAAAAATCCTTAACAAAATTCTAGCAATCAGAATCTAACAACACATTAAAAAGATCATACATCAAGACCAGGTGGGCTTTATCCCAGGGATGCAAGGATTCTTCAATATCCACAAATCAATCAATGTAATACACCACATTAACAAATTGAAAAATAAAAGCCATCTGATGATCTCAATAGATGCAGATAAAGCCTTTGACAAAATTCAACATCCACTTATGATAAAAACTCTCCAGAAAGCAGGAATAGAATGAACATTCCTCAACATAAGAAAAGCTATGTATGACAAACCCACAGCAAACTTTAACCTCAATGGTGAAAAACTGAAAGCATTTCCCTTAAAGTCAGGAACAAGAAAAAGGTGCCCACTCTCACCGCTACTATTCAACATAGTTTTGGAAGTTTTGGCCACAGCAATCAGAGCAGAAAAAGAAATAAAAGGAATCTAAATTGGAAAAGGAGTAAAACTCTCACTGTTTACAGATAACGTGATCCTCTACATAGAAAACCCTAAAGACTCCACCAGAAAGTTACTAGAGCTAATCAATGAATATAGTAAAGTTGCAGGATATAAAATCAACACACAGAAATCCTTTGCATTCCTATACACTAATAATGAGAAAATAGAGAAATTAAGGAAACAATTCCATTCACCATTGCAACGAAAAGAATAAAATACAGTGAAGAGGAGCTAAAAAGCCTCTTGATGAAAGTGAAAGAGGAGAATGAAAAAGTTGGCATAAAGCTCAACATTCAGAAAACGAAGATCATGGCATCCGGTCCCATCATTTCATGGGAAATAGACGGGGAAAGAGTAGGAACAGTGTCAGACTTTATTTTTTTGGGCTCCAAAATCACTGCAGATGGTGATTGCAGCCATAAAATTAAAAGACGCTTACTCCTTGGAAGAAAAGTTATGACCAACCTAGATAGCATATTCAAAAGCAGAGACATTACTTTGCCGACTAAGGTCCATCTAGTCAAGGCTATGGTTTTTCCAGTGGTCATGTATGGATGTGAGAGTTGGACTGTGAAGAAGGCTGAGCGCCGAAGAATTGATGCATTTGAACTGTGGTGTTGGAGAAGACTCTTGAGAGTCCCTTGGACTGCAAGGAGATCCAACCAGTGCATTCTGAAGGAGATCAGTCCTGGGATTTCTTTGGAAGGAATGATGCTAAAGCTGAAACTCCAGTACTTTGGCCACCTCATGAGAAGAGTTGACTTATTGGAAAAGACTTTGTTGCTGGGAGGGACTGGGGGCAGGAGGAGAAGGGGACGACAGAGGATGAGATGGCTGGATGGCATCACTGACTCAATGGACACAAGTCTGAGTGAACTCCGGGAGTTGGTGATGGACAGGGAGGCCTGGCGTGCTGCGATTCATGGGGTCACAAAGAGTCGGACACGACTGAGCGACTGAATTGAACTGAACTGAACTGAAAGAAACAAAAGACCTATATAGAGAAAACTATAAGACACTGGTGAAAGAAATCAAAGAGGACACTAATAGATGGAGACATATACCGTGTTTATGAATCAGAAGAATCAATATAGTGAAAATAAGTATATTACCCAAAGCAATCTATAGAGTCAATGCAATCCCTATCAAGCTACAAGCCATATTTTTCACAGAGCTAGAACAAATAATTTCACAATTTGTATGGAAATACAAAAAACCTTGAATAGCCAAAGCAATCTTGAGAAAGAAGAATGGAACTGGAGGAATCAACCTGCCTGACTTCAGGCTCTATTACAAATCCACAGTCATCAAGATAGTATGGTACTGGCACAAAGACAGAAATATAGATCAATGGAACAAAATAGAAAGCCCAGAGATAAATCCACACACATATGGACAGCTTATCTTTGACAAAGGAGGCAAGAATATACAATGGAGAAAAGACAATCTCTTTAACAAGTGATGCTGGGAAAACTGGTCAACCACTTGTAAAAGAATGAAACTAGAACACTTTCTAACACCATACACAAAAATAAACTCAAAATGGATTAAAGATCTAAATATAAGACCAGAAACTGTAAAACTCCTAGAGGAGAATATAGGCAAAACACTCTCCGACATAAATCACAGCACGATCCTCTATGACCCACCTCCCAGAATACTGGAAATAAAAGCAAAAATAAACAAATAGGACCTAATTAAAATTAAAAGCTTCTGCACAATAAAGGGATACTCTAAGCAAGGTGAAAAGACAGCCTTCAGAATGGGAGAAAATAATAGCAAATGAAGCAACTGACAAAGAATTAATCTCAAAAATATACAAGCAACTCCTGCAGCTCAATTCCAGAAAAACAAATGGCCCAATCAAAAAATGGGCCAAAGAACTAAACAGACATTTCTCCAAAGAAGACATACAGATGGCTAATAAAGACACGAAAAGATGCTCAACATCACTCATTATCAGAGAACCACAAATCAAAACCACAATGAGGTACCACTTCACACCAGTCAGAATGGCTGTGATACAAAAGTCTACAAGCGATAAAGGGAACCCTCTTACACTGTTGCTGGGAATGCAAACTAGTACAGCCACTATGGAGAACAGTGTAGAGATTCCTTAAAAAACTGGAAATAGAACTGCCTTATGACCCAGCAATCCCACTGCTGGGCATACACATCAAGGAAACCAGAATTGAAAGAGACACGTGTACCCCATTGTTCATTGCAGCACTGTTTATAATAGCCAGGACATGGAAGCAACCTAGATGTCCATCAGCAGATGAATGGATAAGAAAGCTGTGGTACATATACACAATGGAGTATTACTCAGCCATTAAAAAGAATACATTTGAATCAGTTCTAATGAGGTGGATGAAATTGGAGCAGATTATACAGAGTGAAGTAAGCCAGAAAGAAAAACACCAATACAGTACACTAATGCATATATATGGAATTTAGAAAGATGGTAACGATAACCCTGTATGAGAGACAGCAAAAGAGACAGATGTATAGAACAGTCTTTTGGACTCTGTGGGAGAAGATGAGGGTGGGATGGTTTGGCAGAATGGCACTGAAATATGTATATTATCATATGTGAGTGATAATCAATGGATCGCAAGTCCAGGTTCGATGCATGATACAAGATGCTCGGGGCTGGTGCACTGGGATGACCCAGAGGGATGGTATGGGGAGGGAGGTGGGAGCGGGGTTCAGGATGGGGAACATGTGTACACCCGTGGTGCATTCATGTTGATTTCTGGCAAAACCAATACAATATTGTAAAGTAATTAGCCTCCAATTCAAATAAATAAATTTTATATTAAAAAATTTTAATAAAGAAGAGATGAAGGAAAAAAGAAATTAAAATTTTAAAATATAGTCATAAAAAATAATAAATAAATAAATATTTGATGAATGAGTAACTCCATGAATAAATGATAGCCATGAATAGAATGTGGGTGTCTTCAAAAGTCCATAGTACTTGTATATAGATTGTGAGGATAGATTACTTTTATAGTTGTCTAACCTTAGTCATTATACAGAACGTTTTTCTTAATTTCATTCTCAAATTATAATATTCAAGTTTTAGAGTTATCTTGAAGCTGTGAGGTAATTTTTTTATATTGGAAATATATTTGCAAAACTTGGCCAAAATTTTTATTCTGGGCAACTCATTCTCTGGTGATTCCAATGCATGGGATGGTTCCCTACTAAAATGCACGCCCAATGTATAAAACAGCACTGTCAATATTCAATAATTTTTTAATGTTTAATATTTTAATTTTTATTGGAATATAATTACTTTATGATGTTGTGTTAGTTTCTGTCATACAGTGAAGTGAATCAGCTAAATGTATTCATATGTCCCCTCTCTCGAGTCTCCCATCCGCCAGCCCCATCCCGCTCCTCTAAGTCATCACAGAGCTGAGCTCCCTATGCTATATAGCAGCTTCCCACTAGCTATTTTACACATGGCAGTGTATGTGTATACACATTCCAGTACTCCTGCCTGGAAAATCTCATGGACGGAGGAGCCTGGTAGGCTGTAGTCCATGGGGTCGCTAAGAGTCGGAAACGACTGAGCGACTTCACTTTCACTTTTCACATTCATGCGTTGCAGAAGGAAATGGCGACCCACTCCAGTATTCTTGCCTGGAGAATCCCAGGGATGGGGGAGCCTGGTGGGCTGCAGTCTATGTGGTCGCACAGAGTCAGACACGACTGAAGCGATTAGCAGCAGCAGCAGCAGCAGTGTATGTGGATCAATGCTACTCTCTCAATTAGTCCTCCCCGCTCCCTCCCGACTGTGTCCACAGTCGATTCTTTCTATCTGCACCTCTGCTGTTTCCAATAATGCCCAAATTATTTCATAAGTTGTTGATCGAATATACACTACAGTATAATTTCCCTTTAAAGTATCATGCTAAATTGACATTTATAGATTTCATTGTGATTAACATTTGTCCAAATAATAACAAAAGAGAAAGAAAGCATTATGATTATGAAATAGCTCACAGGGACTGGTGGTGCATTGGATAGGAATCCACTTGCCAAGCCAGGGGACAAGGGTTCCATCCCTGCTCAGGGAAATTCCACATGCCTCCTGGTGTTGCCAAAAAAATAAATATAAATATAAATAAAGAAACACTGTTTTAAAAAAGAAACATAGTGCATATATAAATTTCTAGGTATTAAGAAGAGTTAAAGGATTTCACTTTCAAATGCTTAAAAAAAATAACTGATAGCTATAGCAAATATGGTTTTAAACTATAGTATTTTTTCCTAAAAAAAAAATTCCATTTTCTTTCTGAGAAATTGGTGTCAAATCCCCAAGCTTCTCTTTCTTTGTCTCAGTCTTTTTCCACTTTCTGAGCAGAAAGGAAAGAGGGCAAGGAGAGTAATGTCAGAGAGCCCAATGATGATAGGTTTTTCTGAGTGATTGGACACAGCTAATTTGTACCTGATTGTTCTCGGGGCCACACCTGAACAATGCAGTCTTTAAGAGCTCTCCCTGAAATCACTTCATCGGCAAGATGAGAGGTTTAAATAGTTCTAAAGAGCTACACCTGGTAGCCTTCGTTCAGTCTCCCATAACCACCTTTCATTTCCTCAGAAATCCTAAGAAGACTTCTGGACTGGCAAGTCATCCATTTTTTGCTTTCAGAAGGACTAAAGCTCTCAGGGTCCCCTACAAAAAGGTTTTAAGAGGTCAGGAATAAAAAACAAAAACATTTTTTTTTTTTTTGTCCTACAAATAGGAACACCTGGAAATAGACACTGCGCATCTGACAAGAGAAATCACATCATAAAAGTGTTGTTCTTTTGACCCATTTTCAATGTTTGCATTTTGTAAATAGCAGTTGTTTATCATCCTGTGAACATTCTTCGACAAAGCTTTATGAGGTTAATTCACATCACTACCAGTAACCCTTAAGCTCTGTGCCTTGTGATTGGTATTGGCTAGGGGCAGAAAAGCAGCATCTGCCTGGAAATATTTATTTATTCAATAGATTTTCTAGAACCCATCACCATAATCCCTTCCCACAAAAGGGAAAACCTCCAATAACATAAATCATTCACAAGTTGTGACACTAAATTGAACAATTTTCCCGACTCCTAAAATAACAGTTGCCTTATTACTGGAAGGAGCTTAAAATAAAAATGCCAAATGTGACTCTTCCCATCACAATGCACCCGAACCATGGAATCCCATATTGTTTCAAATCAGGCATTAAATAAGGTCTTAGTGTCCTACTAACTAGCATACTCACCATTTGTCATTGGCCCAAAAGGGAAAGTTTTCATTTTTATTTTTAATTAATTATACAAATAAAAGCCTACATGATACATTTTTCTTCAATTTTTAGGTATTTTCTCCCATTCTGAGATCCCATCCTTTAATAATTTCCTGCTATGAATATTGCATGTCCTTCTCCAGTTAATTATTTATGTTGATGGAACATGGCTTTTACCATGCCTTCTAGAATTCCACTTGAACCTGATTGCTAGTAGGCACAGAGAGGAATCAGAGCTCATACAGGATTTGGTGTGTAGAAGATACTGTAACTATTTTTTTTTTCTTAAATTCAACATTCACCAATCCATTTTTTTCTTACAAGATAATTCTGTCACTACCATTGCCGTCCTCCGAATGTCACTTCATATATTTCAAAAATCCCTTGCAACCTCTTATAATAGAAACCAGCAGTCAAATTTCAGAAGTCCAGCCTACTCTAGACCAACTGACCAACTTATAATGATTCAGGTCAGCAGAGACTCAAAGTTTAAGAATGTTTTTTGCTTTTAGCATAAAACTCTTTTCAGAAAAAAATCTCTGGTTATCAGAAATACTTCAGTCCTTCCTGAAGGAGTCTTCCTCAAATCCTGAATCAATTTTAGAAAGAAAAAAAAAAATCCTGATTCTTTACGTATTTCTTTAGGGGAAATTTTGAGAAAACATATTTGGAAGCCTATTGCCTCCACAACTTTTCATAATGTATCTATTAATAAAATGCTAGATTAATTTCTCTTGAAGTTTAGTTTTCTCACAAAATGCAGTAAGGAATGAAATGGCTAAAGATGATGTCCATTTAAAAAAAGAGAAAATAAGATATAAGCTATTCCACTCACTGTAAACTGAGTTTCTAGATACTATAAGAATTATTGATAGGGATAGATGGTGTGGGTGCCCTTTTTAAGAAAATGAATACAAAGGCAGAAGATACCTGTGTGCATGTGTTTTTGTATGCTTATAAGACCATGAAGGGCAATGCTGCTGTATGCTACGTCACTTCAGTTGTATCCAACTTTTTGTGACCCTATGGACTGTAGCCTGCCAGGCTCCTCTGTCCATGTGATTGTCCAGGCAAGAATACTGGAGTGGATTGCCATGCCCTTTTCCAAGGGATCTTCCTGACCCAGGGATTGAACTCACATCCCTTATGTCCTCCTGCATTGGCAGACAGATTCTTTGCCACTAGCACCACCTGGGAAGCCCTAAAGAGCAATATTTTTTTTTTAAGTATAGTTAATGCACAATATTATACAAGTTGCAGGTGTAAAATATAGTGATTCACAATTTTTAAAGGTTATACTCCATTTATAATCATAAAATTCCCTGCTATACAATGTATCCTTGTAGCTTATTTTATACATAAGAATTTGTAATAGCAGAAATCAACACAATATTGTAAAGCCGTTATCCTCCAATTAAAAATAAATACATTAAAAAAAATTTGTAACTCTTAAACCCCTCTCCCTATTTGCCCCTCCCTATTCCTCTTCCCTCTTATTTGTTCTCTGCATCTATGAGTGAAGAATAGTAGTTTTAAGGAGCTTCATGAAAATATAATGGAAAATGAATATCAAGTAAACAGGCAATACAAGGGTAAATTTACTTGCTCTTGATCTGCTGAAGCAATTGAGACAATCTCAAATTTTAAAATTTTGCTTTTCATTGTTTAGTTTTTTTTCTAAAGTAAAGTGTTAACATTTAATTTAGAAAGAAAGAGAATGCAAAATTAGATACAAAGTAAATAATATTTAGGGTGAGACAAAAATCACAAAAAATATAAAATTTCAAAAGTTAAGAAATAAAGCTGTTCACATAAGAAAAAAATTAAATTAAATTAAAAAACAAAAAATAAAAAGAAATAAAATTTTAAAAGAAATAATACCAAAAAATATTTTAAAACAAAATATTTTATTAATGAATAACCTAATACAACTCTAGAGTATTTTTATTTCTTACATTTTGGGGGTTACATGTTCTATGATTACTTCTTTATACAACAATGCTTTTTTGACAAGTAACAGTTTTTCCTCAATGGACATTTATTTATGGTGGTAATTTTAAAACGTCTCTTTCAGTTTGAAATTTGTTTGGTAAGGTCAGTGTAAATTTCCATGATTACTTTCAAATTTGAGACAACCTGTGATAAATATAACAATCCCTAATCATATTTGTGAGCTGTACAATTTGGAAGAATTTGCCAGGGACAGACTTCTGCATCCGCTATTCTCCTCTATTATCCAAATGTTTCTGCTGCAGAGTTATCATCATATTGGTGAATAGGAATATTACTGCAATTTATTCCTATATCAGCCTGACTAATATTAGCTCAATTATTATACAAACAAAAAGATTGTGAAACTACTAAGTAGATCTCACTAAAGCCAATGGAAATGTATCCTCAATTCTATTTTTATTTAATATGCATGCATGCTCAGTCACTCAGTTGTGTCCAACTCTTTGCAACTCCATGGACTGTAGCTCACTAAGCTCCTCTGTTCATAGGATTTTCCCAGCAAGAATATTGGAGTGGGTTGCCATTTCTACCTCTGGGGAATCTTTCTGATCCAGGGATCCAACCAGCGTTTCCTGAATCTCCTGCACTGTCAGCAGATTGTTTACCACTTTGCCACTTGGTAAGATTCTCTGTCTATGGCCTTTCAATGAGAAATGACACTCCAAAAGAGTGAAAGGACCTGAAGCTTGATTTTATGAGCCTGGTGGTAAGTGATAAATCTCTAATTATTGCCCAGGGAAAAAAGAAAAAATGGATATTAATATTAACAAAATAAAACATTTTATGAGTATGGTCTTCTGGGGGACAAATATGGGAGATGCTATGATATTCAGTATTTGAAACTCAGCCAATGCTGCATTAATAATGGAAGATGATTTTAAACATATTGTGTTAAACAATAATTAAAAAGCTGATGCCATATTTACTTTTCAATATTTTAGGTGACCTGCACAACTTTTTAATGCATTCAGGGAGTTGGCTAGATTATTGAAATGCTCTATGTGATTGGACTGATTAATTTGAGAAACAGAACAAGTTTGCAAACAATTTCTAAGAAGTTCCTAAGACAGCAAGCAAATTCTGAGAATTCTAACTGATTCTAATTCTAGAACTCTAAATGAATTCTAATTCAATGAACAAAAAGCAGTTTTTAAGTTTACAAGCAATAGAAATAGTTTTTCATTGTCCCATCAGTTTCTTCTATGAAAGATATTTCTGAAAAATCCTTTCTCTAAACGATCCCTTCCAGTTTTTTAAGCTTGGTTCCTTTGTACTCTAGATGGAGCACTTAGCCTTCTGCTTTCACTTTTTACTTCATCAAGACTGAATTACACTCATGAAAGAGTCAGGAAAGGCTTTCTTTTGGAAACTTTATTGATAGTCTTCAAAAATAATGAAGGGATTTCCATTCTTCCTTATGGCTTCTTCTACCCAAACAGCCATGTTTGTGTGTTTTAATGACTACCTTTCCAAAGCTGATTGGTTTCTGGTTCATAAATAAAGAATGAATGTATTGCTTAGTTCTTCATTATTTGAAATAGTTCAAAAACATTTCTTCAAGGGGGTTAAAAAGAACCATCAAGAGTGAAGCTGGCAAGCCTTATCACCATTAACCTATGCAGCTGGCATGTATTTGTGCCCATGGCAATGTCCTATCTCCTAAATTTAATGCCATGTTTGAATGCGCCAGGAGTAATGATTTTCAGGGCTTTTGCAGTCTTTTCATTCTTTCTTTCTTTCAGTTAAACTGGATTGGTTACTGACTCACTGATACATTGAGTACCCCGTAAATTCCCAGTGATAAGACAATATGATTTCTTCTTTCCAGGGACATTGAAAAGTCAGAGCACAGGCATCTAAACATTTCACATTAGCAAGCAAACTCGACATAATAAAAACATGCAGTCTTCCAACTTCAAAACTATGAAGATTCTATGTAATCAGTGTCCTATTTCACTAGATAGAAATAAAAGATCTGGGGAAAAAAAGTTCCTATGGCCATACTATAAAATAATCTAGGATTTATAAGACTTAATTATTAATGCATAAATTTACACCTTTGTATGTGTTTTGTGCAGAAAGAATGATTTATTTCTGAAATATAAAAGTGGGATGAAAACTTTCCCTAGTGAATTTATTTTGTGATCGAGGGGACAAGTCAGCCTCACATGCAGTAAATTACAGTGGTAAGTACTGGAATTTATTCAACTCGGCTATATAAAATACACCAACACCCTTTTGGAAAACAGGACTGAAAGGCAGCAAAATAGCCATAATCAGTGTGTTCTGCTCCCTAAAGTGAAATAGCCATGAGATTAAAAAAGAAGTCTCTTTCTTCCAGCTTTGAATGAAGCACGGTTTGCCCTAAGTGTTTTCTATAAGGCTATGAACTCATTTATCTAAGGTAATTTTTGGCTAAGGTCAACTGAAAAACGATTCCTTTAAAATAAACTGATCATTACTAGGAAAACTAAATGCCTTCCCTGACCTTCAAGGCATTGAAACTCATCCTCTGTGCCCTTTTTATATCACCCCAAGCATGGTCATTTCATAGTACTTAAAAGTCAGGATTATAATTGCCTGTCTATCTGTCTCTCCCATCAGAGAATGGGAGAGATCATTAAAGACAGATAATATGCCTTCTTTATCTTTGTTTTGTCAGTGCAGCGCCTGTGGAAGGCACTTGTCAAATATTTATTGAAAAAATGGATGAATGGATGGATGGATGAGTAAATAGATAAAAGACAGATGATGATTCATCTACAGATATTCTAGATTTTGAAAGCAAGTAATATTCATCTTTTTATAGATGTAGCTATAGATATATATATTAAACAGTGATAAATAATTCCCAAAGAGCTTACAAGACTACATTTAAAACAAATAAGAAATTTCTGAAAATTCTACTATCAAAAAAAATTCCTTAGGAAAGGTGATAGAAAATAGTGGTTCTAAATTCTATGACTAATAATAATAATCCACAACTGTTGAGGATCTCCTGTCCACTGGTAGAATATTAATTGCTTCTCATGCAGTTATTTCTCACAGCTCTTATATATCTGTTTGCTAATTGGTAAGTCAAGGCAATGAAGGTCTGCTATCTTCCTAAGATCGCAGAATAAGTGGAAGAGAGCCACAGCTTGGATTGAGACACCATGAATACAGACTGCGTGCTTACTCCTAGGCTACATTCTTTTCTTTAGGCAGTGAGACTAAAAGGAAAATCTTACCAAATATTACCAAATTTGACCCACAACGTATTCTCTGGGTGTGAACCTAAATTACTGACAATGAAAAGAGAATTACTCCCAGAAAATAGAAAAGCACTAAATTCAATTATTTCCATTAATTGAAAACTACACTTGTTGAAATACCATGATATCACTTGATACTACTTTACAGCAGAGAATAGAGTTGGCTGAGTTGGCAATGACTGCCCCTGCAATGCAGGAAATGCAGGAGACCCAGGTCCCTGGGTTGGGAAGATCCCCTAGAGAAGGGAATGGCAACCTACTCCAGTATTCCTGCCTGGTGAATCCCTTGAACAGAAGAGCCTGGGGGGCTACATCCACGGGACCAAAAAGAGTCCGACATGACTGCATGATTAACTTTCACTTTCAAGAGTCTTTAGAGACTATGATCCCTTTGCAAAGATTGACAATGTTTCAGACAAGGGATGACAAATGGGTTCCAACTTTTGTGCCCAAGTGTTAATTTCCTGAAAATGAAGACTGAGGCTAGTCTGAAGAAGCCCCAGAATCAATTAATACTGCCTGCCTTGAATGCACAGGAGCTCTGCCGCTGGACTTGCGCCACTCATGTGCTGTCTTTCTCCTAGGAATATGATTGGGATATACACCTAGCACAGTGATCTTCAATCAGGTTATATATCAGAATCAGCTGTGGAGATTTTACACCATATACATACCAAGGAAAAAATGCTCCTTGACTTCCATAAACATACAGTTCTGGGTGGAAAAGTCATATAAGCAGGTTGTAATGTACAACTGAAAGAACAAAATGTTTTCTCATGTCTTCATGAATTAATTTGTTGTTCAGTCACTAGGTCAGGTCCAACTCTTTGGGACCCCATGGACTGCAGCACGCCAGGCTGCTCTGTCCTCCACTGTGTACTGGAGTTTGCTCAAATTCTGCCCTCAATCTCTCCCAGCATCAGAGTCTTTTCCAATGAGTCAGCTCTTCATATCAGGTGGCCAAAGTATTGGAGCTTCAGCTTTATCATCAGTCGTTTAGGTAACCACCTCAAAAGAAAGACTTGAAAACACTTCTAACTGAATTCGTACCTGCCTATGCAATCAAATATTTTACCTGTCTTAGGTCAGTCAGCTCAGTCATTCAGTCATTTCCGACTCTTTGCAAACCCATGGACTGCAGCAAGCCAGGCCTCCCTGTCCATCACTAAGTCCCAGAGCTTGGTCAAACTCATGTCTGTTGAGTCAGTGATGCCATCCAACCATCTCATCCTCTGTTGTCCCCTTCTCCTGCCTTCAGTCTTTCCCAGCATCAGGGTCTTTTCCAATGTAGCAATGCAATATGTAATTTGATAGAAATGTTGGGAGCACACATATGTATATTCTTCATAAGAATTTAATTTTGTAAGAGTATAGTTTTAAATATATAAATTATTAGCCAATAAAAATAAAACAAGAAAGGAAAAAAGCAAAATCAGGGTCTGGAATGGCAGTTGTGACTAATAAGTGCTGTCTTCAAAACCTTTTTGGAATCTAGTTTGTTGGCAGCAATTAAAGAGAAACAAACAATGCAGTTGAAGAAGTCAACTCTTTCATGTGCATTCGTGTTTCAAATGGCAAAACGCCAACATCTTCCCAAGTGAAATATTTTAAATGAAAGTTCTTTCAATAACTGCAGAAGCAGTAAAAAATTTTTAGTTACATGAAAGATGCGTTAGAGAATAAGGAAAGGGAAAAATCATGAAGAATCTCGAAAGTTACTTTTCTTTTTTACCACCATGCCAAAATAATAGAGTTCTGAAATATTAACATGT
Organism: Budorcas taxicolor; assembly: GCF_023091745.1. Lineage (NCBI taxonomy): Eukaryota > Metazoa > Chordata > Mammalia > Artiodactyla > Bovidae > Budorcas > Budorcas taxicolor. The sequence continues at coordinate 30,182,924 of NC_068931.1, forward strand.
GAAGGGTAATCTCTTAGACCTTTTGCCACCTCCTAAAATGAAGAAAGGTTGCATACATTTTGTCTTGCTGCTATGAATAATAAAAAGCCATGGGATTCCTTGTAGCAGTCCTGGAATAATTATGAAATAGCTGATTAAGTTCAAAGTTAGTATGGAAATCTGTTCTTTTAAAAGTCTTTCATAATCTATCTCTGGAGAGAGATAATTCTATCAAATTTGAATTAATCCATAGATAATAGCAAGACTATTGCCCACTATTATGTGTCTATATATGAGATATGAATATTGCATGGATTTTGAGATTCCACATTAAAATAACTCAAGGCCAGATTACAGAAGGGATTAATTGTAAACAGTAGAAGTTGAGACAATCACTCCCAGAAAGGGATTAATCAACTTCAAACTTATAACTTGACCTAACAATAACAGCCTAACCATAGATAATTCTTTGCAGAGTGGGTTTTTTAAATGCAGGTCACACAGTGATCCCTTTATAGATCCAATAAAACATTTTTTAAATTACCCTATCTGGTATCATTATAAAGTATAATCAGGTCCCAATATTATCACCACTATTGAAGCCTATAGTAGAATTAATTGTTCTTCATTTCAAGTAAAAAATAGGTTTTTTTAATCAGGAAACCTAAATTAAAGCATTCAAAAAGTTCCCATTTTGAATAGCTAAGCACACTATTAGTAACTTACATGTAAGCATTCATTCATTTTATCTTTTGTTCCTACCTGGTCTCTATTCTTTCATTTTTGAATCTATATATGTACCACACATATAGCCAAACCTACACAAAATAATGGGGCTTTCTTCATATCAGAATACTTTGTTCATAAGGTGTGTGGGAAATGATTTTAAAAACAAGTTTGTACCTTATATGAGAATAACTGAATTAAGGCTTTAAATTTTTTGTAATTTTAGCAATACTTCAGTTCCGTTCAGTTCAGTCGCTCAGTCGTGTCCAACTCTGTGACCCCATGGACTGCAGCACACCAGGCTTCCCTGTCCATCACCAACTCCCAAGGCTTGCTCAAACTCATGTCCACCGAGTCAGTGATGCCATCCAACCATCTCATCCTCTGTTATTCCCTTCTCCTCCTGCCTTCAATCTTTCCCAGCATCAAGGTCTTTTCCAATGAGTCAGCTCTTCGCATCAGATGGCCAAAGTATTGAAGCTTCAGCTTCAGCATCAGTCCTTCCAAAGAATATTCAGGACTGATTTCCTTTAGGGTTGACTGATTATATCTCCTTGCAGTTCAAGGGACTCTCAAGAGTCTTCTCCAACACCACAGTTCAAAAGCATTAATTCTTTGGTGCTCAGCTTTCTTTATAGTCCAACTCTCACATCCATACATGACTACTGGAAAAAACATGGCTTTGACTAGACAGACCTTTGTTGGCAAAGTAATGTCTCTGCCTTTCAATACGCTGTCTAGGTTGTTCATAACTTTTCTTCCAAGGAGCAAATGCCTTTTAATTTCATGGCTGTAGTCACCAACTACAGTGATTTTGGAGCCCAAGAAAATAAAGTCTGCTACTGTTTCCATTGTTTCCCCATCTATTTGCCATGAAGTGATGGGACCAGATGTCATGATCTTAGTTTTTTAAATGTTGAGTCTTAAGCCAGGTTTTTCACTCTCCTCTTTCATTTTCACCAAGAGGTTCTTTATTTCCTCTCACTTTCTGCCATAAGAGTGGTATCATCTGCACATCTGAGGCTATTGATATTTCACCCAGCAAACTTGATTCCAGTTTACATACATATATATAATAAATTTGCCAACTTAACAATTTTTAGGGCTTCCCTGATAGCTCAGTTGCTAAAGAATCTGCCTGCAATGCCGGAGACCCCGGTTCGATTCTTCTTTGGGGAAGATCCGCTGAAGAAGGGATAGGTTACCTACTCCATTATTCTTGGGCTTCCCTTGTCACTCAGCTGGTAAAGAATTCTCCTGCAATGTGGGAGACCTGGATTCAATACCTGGGTTGGGAAGATCCCCTAGAGAAGGGAAAGGCTACCCACTCCAGGCCTGGAGAATTCCATGGACTGTATAGTCCATGGGGTCACAAAGAGTCAGACACAACGGAATGACTTTCACTTTAACAATTTTTAAGTGTGCAGTTCAATAACGTTAAGTATAGTCACATTGTTCTTCAGTCAATAGCCACAGCTCTTTCCTCTTGCAAAACTAAAACTCTATATCCATTATATAATGAGTTCCCGTTCTCCTCTCATCCCAGCCCCAGGTAACAATGATTCTATTTTCTGTCTATGAATTTGACTTGTCTAGCTACCTCATATAAGTGGAATATTAAAATATTTTTCTTTTTGTGGCTGGCTACTTTCACTTAGCATAGTGTCCCCATGGTTCACCCAAGTTGTAGTCAGTGTCAGAATTTCCTTTCATTTTAAGACTGAATAATATTCTATTGTATGTGTATACTACATTTGGTTTACCCATTCAATCATCGATGGACACTTGGGCTGCTTCCTCCTTTGGGTTATCGTGAATAATGTTGTTTTGAATATGGTTCTCAAATATTTCTTTGAGACTCTGCTTTCAGTTCTTTTGAGTACATGCCCAGTAGTGAGATTGTTGGATCACACTGCAGCTCTACTTTTAATTTGCTGAGGCACTGCCGTACAGTTTTCCACAGTGGCTACACCATTTTGCCTCACTACCAGTAGTGCACAAGGTTACAGATTCTCTACATCCTCACCAACACTTATTTATCTTTTTTAAAAAATAGGAATTAGGCTTTACCTAGCAACCTTAAGTGTATTTCAAATGATCTATTATATCTGCTGGGAATGGAATCAGCTTTTTACTTTCTAGCGGGAAAAGATGGTTAAAACTGATGATGAAGAAAATGAAACTTTTCTAATAACTATGGATCACTGACCTCCTCCCCATTGAAACATCTGACATATGCTTTGTACAAAGTATATGATTAGGAAATAACCTCTTTAAATCAATGAGATTAAAAGAACAAAACGAACACAGAGTTTTAAAATTCAAGGTGAATTCCTAGGAGAGAGTAGCATGGATGTGTATACACTAACATATGTTAATAGATCACCAATGCTCCTGCCTGGAAAATCCCACGGACAGAGGAGCCTGGTGGGCCGCAGTCCATGGGGTCGCCAAGAGTCGGACACAACTGAGCGACTTCACTTTCACTTTTCACTTTCATGCATTGGAGAAGGAAATGGCAACCCACTCCAGTGTTCTTGCCTGGAGAATCCCAGGGACGGGGGAGCCTGGTGGGCTGCCGTTGATGGGGTCGCACAGAGTCGGACACGACTGAAGTGACTTAGCAGCAGCAGCAGCAGTGCGAAATTGGCTGTGTGACTCAGGAAACTCCAACAGGGGCTCTGTAATAACCTAAAGGGGTATCAATGGGTGGGTGGTGGGAGAGAGATTCAAAACAGAAGGGACATATATACACCGATGGTTAGTTCACATTGCTATATGACAGAAATCAAACCAATATTGTAAATCAATCATCAATCAATGAAAAATAAAATATTAAAAAAGAAAAACTCACACAGAGTTTTAACATTCAAGGTGACTTCCAAGATTCCTCAGAGTGAAGGATACACACTTTTGGGCTGTTCCTCTATCCTTATCTGTCTAATGAACATTGTCCCACTTGGCAAACTACTTCTCTTGGTTATTGTGAGGATTAAGTGAATAATCCATGTAAAGCACCCAGAACGGTCCATTATCAACTTAATAAATGTTAGCAATGAGCATTTTTATAATTATTTAAATATTGTGAAAAGTGGTAACAAATAAGCAACTGAATACAAGCAAATGATTTTAGTAGTATATTAGGCATAGTGTTGAACTTTGTCAAAGTACAAATAATAATCCATTCTCTAATAATAAATAAATATAGTTCCAGTTTGAAAGGAAAAGAGATAAGCACAAAAAATGTAAAGTATAATGCAAGGCAGGACTAAACCACTTCCTTCTGACGGAAGCTTTGTAACTTCCTTTAGCATCATGACTTTGGATAATTCCTCTCTTCTTAATACATCTTTTTCATTTCTTTTCCTTCTGCCCATTAATGATTTTGACCTCAGTTTTCTAGTCTTCTCTTTTTACCTCTTTTCTACCTTGGTGATTTTATCTGCTCTCATCTTGGAGATTATCACAGCCTGAATATCTCTCCTTCAATGCTACTGATTCATCTACCTCCTGAACAATGATGTGCCAGAGCCATTTTGAAAACAGATTTAAAACTCAAGTACCTGTTCCAATTATTGTTGCTTCCACTGTTCCTTGAGGTAGATCTGTCAAAATCCTGTAATTCTTCTCCCTTATCTGCAGGGCAAAACCTAGAAAACTTAGTCTGTGATTGAAAACCTTTCACAATGTGACTTAACATTAGATTTTCTGCTTTAGCTTCCCTGTGTATACTCTAAACTAAGCTACATGTAATTGTCCTTGTAGAACTTGCAATTTTCTTTTTTATGCCTTGTGAATTTGCTGTTTTATGCCTTGTTGTTGAGCTACCCTTTTCTTCATCTCCACCTGTTAAAATTCTATTCAAACACCAAGAGCCAGCTCAAACTTTGGTTCTTGCACCGTACCAAAAGGAAGTTCTCTCCTTTCTGAACTTCATAGTTTCCTGTACATAATCTATATCTATTCTGAGATACCTTGTTTTTAGGATATGTCAATACACACTAGATTTCCAGTGTCTGACAATGACTTCATTGCCTAAGAGTCTTCAAAATGAATGAATGAGTGGCTGAGTGAATGAGTGAATAAATAAATAAAAGTAAATATAGGTTTACAAAGAAAATTAACTTAGTAATTGTATAGAAAGTAGGAGATTCAGGGAGTCACGCTAAAGACTGTTGTATTGTTACCAATACAAAATCCAAGCTGAAACTGCCTCAGCAAACTGGATAACTGATTTAAAAAATTGAAAAATATTGATTTTTTGAATTGTAGAATGTATGTCTCAAATAGTGCTTTATTATACTCAGCTATCTTTGTACATTTTATTTCAAAAATTAATTCTACAGTAGGTGTCTTAGTCTGCTTGGGTTGCTATAAGAAAATACCAAAGAATGGGTGGCTTAAACAGAAGAATTATTTTTTCTCTCACAGCTCTGGAGGCTGGAAATCCAAGATCAAGGTCTTGCAGAGATCTGTTCCTAGTGAGACTTTATTCCTGGTTTTTAGGTTCCACCTTCTCAATATATGCTCATATGGTGGACAGGAAGGTCTCTGGTCTCCTTATAAAGGCACTCATCCCATCATTAAGCCCTCACCCTCATGACTGGAGAAGGCGATGGCACCCCACTCCAGTACTCTTGCCTGGAAAATCCCATGGATGGAGGAGCCTGGTAGGCTGCAGTCCATGGGATTGCCAAGAGTCGGACACGACTGAGCGACTTCACTTTCACTTTTCACTTTCATGCACTGGAGAAGGAAATGGCAACCCACTCCAGTATTCTTGCCTAGAGAATCCCAGGGACAGGGGAGCCTGGTGGACTGCCGTCTATGGGGTCGCACAGAGTCGGACACGACTGAAGTGACTTAGCAGTAGCAGCTCATGACCTCATCAAATACTTATCAGCCCCCTAAGGTCTTGTCTCCAAATACCACCACTTTGAAGGTCAGACTTCAACATAGGGATCTGAGGGGATGCAATTCGGTCCACAGGCTTTCCTGATGGCTCAGCGATAAGGAATCTGTCTGCCAATGCAGGAGACACAGGTTTGATCCCTGAGTTGGGAAGATCCCCTGGAGAAGGGAATGGCAACCCACTCCAGTATTCTTGCCTGGAGAATCCCATGGTCAGAAAAGCTTGGCAGGCTACAGTCTATGAGATCAAAAAGAGTCAGACACGACTGAGTGACTAACACTTTTACTTTCAGCAAACCCAGAGGACAAAAATATGTCAATCCTTAAAAACAAATAGATTATTTTCACTTTTCACATTATTGCAATGACAAAAATACTAGTAAGCTAACTCAAAGATGCATTTAAATCATGTTTCTCAAAATTTGGACTGCGTATCACATGTTAGGATCATAGTGTGGAGGAGGTTCTTCTAAAAATTCAAGTTCTCAACCTCATCCTGGATTTATTGAATCCCGAATCTCCAGGAGTGTCCATAGAATCTGCATTTTGTCATTTGTCCCAGGTGGTTTTTATGCAAACCAAAGTAAAAAGTACTACACCAACATAATCTCTCACAACAATGTAACATTTCTATGCATTAGAAATGCAAGGAATGATAACATCAAGACACTTAATGATTTAAGCTGCTGCTGCTGCTGCTGCTAGGTCGCTTCACTTGTATCCAACTCTGTGTGACCCCATAGACGGCAGCCCACCAGGCTTCCCAGTCCCTGGGATTCTCCAGGCAAGAACACTGGAGTGGGTTGCCATTTCCTTCTTCAATGCGTGAAAGTGAAGTCGCTCAGTTGTGTCCGACTCCTAACGACCCCATGGACTGCAGCCTACCAAGCACCACCATCCATGGGATTTTCCAGGCAAGAGCACTGGAGTGGGTTACCATTGCCTTCTCTGAATGATTTAAGATTTATTTCAATAAACCCTAAAAGAAAAAATCTCCACAGAATAGAAGCTAAAAAGTTAGTCAATAAAATTCATCACCTATTCCTGTTTAAAAAAGAAAACATAAAACCAAGAACAGGGAAATGCTTATCTCAAAATGATAGAGAATAACCACTTTAAAGCAGCATTTTTAAACAGAAAAAAAAACTAACTTAAAACCATGAGTGGGCTTTTTTAAACAATAAATATTAGCAGATTTCTTATTAATGGACTAAATAAGGGTATCAGAAATCTCCTGCATCACTTCATATAGTTCTAAAGTTCTGGTGTAGACATTAAGACATGAGAGGTAAAAAGAAGCTTCATTATTGGAAAGAAGGAAACCCAGTTATAATTATCTTCAGAAACCATTATTCTATCCACTGAAAATTTAAGAATATATACTGAAAAATATAAAATGAGAATGTAATGTAGCTTTGGACCACCAAAAAAATATTCTGTGTACCATAAATAACCAGTCAGAACATCATGTATTTATTTAATGAACATTAACAGAATAATTAATAAGAAAATTATTGAAAAACTGAAGAATCATTGAAGAATATATTGAATATAAAACAAAGCAAAATTTATAGAAATAATAAAGGAAACAACAATCTTTAAAAGAGAATGAAATAGATGAGTCCCAGGGAAATCTATAGAGTGAGAAATAAGCATGAGGTCTAAGAGGATGTGATACGGAACACAGAACTGTCCGCTCACATCTTGGCTGGTGACCTTGAACTGATACTTAACCTCCCTCAACCAAAGACCTCCCTGGCTCAGTAAGCTTCCACCTACACAGCAAGTGCTCTTAGACTGTTTCAACCTGTCCTCTATCTGAGAACATTTGGGTTGTTTATGATGTTTTTGACAAATAAAGCTTTTAAATTTTTAATTAGTCAGATCTCTAAATCTTCTTTATGTGTTTGCCTCTTGGCATTACTTTCCATCTCTCTCCTTGGAATCTTCTTTTTTTGGCTCCCTTCCTAGGTTATTTTCTTTTGTCTGGGATGAGAAATCTTTGTCTATTCACTTTTCTCAAGAGAGGTTTTCTGCCACTTTCTCTTCTAGTAAAGATATGTTTGCATTTTGTCAAATTAAAAGACATATTTTTTAATCACAATAACCTATGGAGGGAGGGTTTATGCTGAATAAGAAACTAAATGAAAACTCCTCTTTTTAAAGTATTTATCAAACTCCAATCCCTCTCTCTGTCTGTCTCATACACACACACACACATTTATCCAGAGGTTTATTATCCTGAGCTTTTTTTCTCATCTATTTATGTTATATAGATTATGAATTTTGTAAGATAACTCAAATCATTTTCAGAACAAGACAAAATAAAAGTAAATAACAAGATCAGAATATTCTGCCTAGAGAGAAGCAGCTCTGTTACTAACTTTTCAAAAGTTTCGTTACCATGTAACTGTTTATCATGAGATATAGAAGAGCTCACTTTATGCAAATACTTTACTTTTATGCAAATTTCACATAAAAAAGAAGTACTTTACACAAATTTTGGTGGGGATAATAGTGCTGATTACCTGCCTACCCTGATCATTTCCATGCCCTTTCCCCTTACCCTGCTATTACCTTTCAGTCTCCTGAAGATTGAGACAGGTCTGCATCCAGTCACTTGGGTGGAAATCCTTTTAGAGGCTAACTTTTATAGTCTTTTTAATATTCATCTTCTTGCCTTTTCTTGTGCAAAGCTATCATTATTCACAATTATCTAATTCTGCATCCTAATGGTTGACCTTTTAGTAGAAGAGTATTAATTCCTCAGTCTGATGCTATGATCATTGCTGTGATCATCCTTGTTATTGTTTAGTCACTAAGTCATGTTTGACTCACTGTGATCCCATGGACTGTAGCCCGCCAGGCTCCTCTGTCCATGGGATTTCCCAAACAAGAGTACTGGAGTGGGTTGCCGTTCCTTTCTCTGGGGAATCTTCCCAACCCAGGGATCTCCTGCTTGACGGGCCAATTCTTTACCATTGGGCCATCAGGGAAGCTAGCCACACCTGTGTGGTTCTTGTTATAGGAGGACATCATGTAGGGAAAAGCACCACCAGCACCCTATTAGGGCAGTCATACAGAAACGTAAGCAAATGGGGAATAGCAAATTGGAAGCTTGTCTTATTAGTTTCAGTGTGTGCATCCTGTTATTGGAAGGGTCTTGCTATTTACAGCCTCTGAGCCTGGTGTACCAGGAAGGCATATGTGACAGCATTTGGCAAGAGGGAACATTCAGAGCTTTTGGCCTGCTCAAACCTGCTCCAGCTCCTCAGACCAGCCGTGACAACCACTGTGTCTCCATGGAGCTGAGGGAGGCAAGGAGAACTCTGCCAAGAACAGCCGTCTGTTCTGGTCGAGTGTATCACCCCTGAGCTAAGTAAACTCATAAACTAAGCTGAATATGACTCTGGATCTAAATAAACTGCTAATATATGGCCCTTGGACTCTTGCGTGCAATTCAGTGAACTGGAGTACAGTCTGTGACACTAATCAACTCCTTTTTATGTCTCCACAGCACAAGATTCTTTCAATGTCTCACTCGTCTGTCTAGGTGGGAAGCAGGCAGCTCTGGTTTCAAGTGCTAGCCCTGGCCATAGGCAGGTTTCAAGTCACTAGTTCTGTGGCCTGAGACAAGCCACTTAAGGTCTCTGGGCTGGTCTCCTCCCTCCTGGGGTGTTTTGAGACTTAGAACTGGTAGCACTGGTACAGAGCTTGGTGGGCTTCTCTGGTGGCTCAGCAGTAAAGAATAGCCTGCTAGTGCAGGAGACGCCGGTTTGACCCCTGCTCAAGGAAGATCCCTTGGAGATGGAAATGGCAACCCACTCCAGTATTCTTGCCTGGGAAATCCCATGGACAGAAGAGCCTGGTAGGCTACAGTCTTTGGGTTTGCAAGAACCAGGCACAACTTATCTTTCCTAGTTCCTGTCTGAATGCTTATACCTAATGTTTAAATTACTCATTATCAATTTGGCAACAACCTCTTTATTATATAGTTATGTTATTTAATTACACAGATTCTGATCCAGACTGCCTGGGTTTACATCCTGTTGTTGTTGCTCAGTTGCTCAGTCGTGGCTGACTCTGCAACCCCATGGACTGCAGCATGCCAGGCTTCCCTGTCCTTTACCATCTCCTAGAGCTTGCTCAAACTCATGTCCATTGAGTCGGTGATCCCGTCCAACCATCTCATCTTCTGTCATCCCCTTCTCCTGCCTTCGATCTTTCCCAACATCAGGGTCTTTTCTAATGATTCAGCTCTTTGCATCAGGTGGCCAAAGTACTGGAGTTTCAGCTCCAGCATCAGTCCTTCCAATGAATATTCAGGGCTGATTTCCTTTAGGATGGACTGGTTTGATCTCTGTGCAGTTCAAGGGACTCTCAAGAGTCTTCTCCAACACCACAGTTCAAAAGCATCAATTCTTTGGAGCTCAGCCTTCTTTATAGTCCAACTCTCACATCCACATATGACTACTGGAAAAACCATAGCTTTGACTAGACAGATGTGACCTGCAAGTTACTTCACTTTTCAGTGCCTTCATCTCATCTATGTAACAAAATCAATAATAAAATTACCTCAGATGGTTCTTGTGAGCATAAAACATTACATGATAAATGCTTCAAAGAGTATTTTATCCATGGTAACCACAAATTCCAGCTCTTATTTTTATTACTATTTTGTCTCTTGGTGTTGGCATTTCCAGAATAACCTAAACAAGTTACCAGAAACTCTAAAATGCAAATCCTATAATATGTTAGTACCTGAACATCTTCTAAGGGCTCCTTGCTGCCTAAGGATGAGTTTACGTGTAGAAAGATACTCAGAATCTAATATTTAGATTATTTTGCTCAAAATATTACCTCTATCTGGCATGCTTATCTCATTTCAATCCATCTGGTAAAGTCCCACTTAAGTTTTAAAATTAGTTCAACCATCTCCTCCTCTAAGAAGCCTGCTTGTATCTTAGAAAAATTTGTATATTTCCTTCCCACTCAAATGGCACCATGTTCCATTCATATAACACTAAACACAATTATTCTATCACGATTTGCTGATACATTCTACTAATCATGAATTTCCTTGAGATCAGAAATTGTGTATATTTAGATGTGTGTCCAGATTTTAAATATGCCTGTCATATAAACAGGGCTCAATAAATAGTCACTGATTGAACAAATAACTAATTCACTGTCAGCATTAAGCATATTGCTTTGTGAGGAGAATTATTTATATTATATACACTCCATTTCCTACTTGTAATTGGAGTAATAGAAGGCTGATTCGGGACAGGAATGAGAAGACCCCCTTTTTACCCAGGTAGCAGGTACATCCAGACCACAGACACTTGTTTAAGTTACATTTGCTTCCTCCTCTTTGCACTATCATTCTTCTATTTTGAAAAACAAAACAAACAAAAAACACACAAGAAACCATGCACCACATTGCTCCCTCTCCCTGTATATTTCTATTTTGAATTTTCATTTACTCCTTCACTCATATCTTCCCAGATGGTTTAATGGAAAGGGATTTGTCTGCCAATGTAGGAGACTCGGGAGATGTAGGTTTGATCCCTGGGTCAGGAAGATCTTCTGGAGGAGGAAATGGCAACCCACTCCAGTATTCTTGCCTGGAAATTTCCAGGAACAGAGGAGCCTGGTGGGCTGCAGCCCACAGGGATTGCAAAGAGCTGGACATGACTGAGTGGACAGAACATATATGCATGCCTTCCTGGTTTCTTAGTAAGTTCTTCTGTCTGCCTCACCCACCTCTGAGAAACGATGCAGGCTCCAACCTTCCCTTCTTCCTCAGGGGCCTCCCTGAGTCTGTTCACCATCTTGATCAAGACACTAGTTATGGGTTATAAGAATGCTGCTTTCAATTATCTCCAGGTGAGTTGGAGTCTGGAAAAAGAAGAAGCAACTTGAAAGCTCTGATCCCTTCTATCAAATATCTTCCTAAAACTTGATCCTGCCACATGAGCATGTGTATCTCTCACAGAGCATACTCAAGCCTCATAAAATTTCCTTCAGTTAAAATTATAGAGTAAGATATGGTATTAAGTCTTTTGAATAAGTATGAATTTTTATACTCATAATATATTTATAACATTTAATTACATTTTATAACAAAGTTATAACATTTTCAAATGTTAAAACATTTAAAATGTCAAGTGGTGCTAATGGTAAAGAATTCACCTGCCAGTGCAGAAGATGAAAGAGACATGGGTTTGATCCCTGGGTCAGGAAGATCCCCTGGAGGAGGGTATGGCAACCCACTCCAGTATTCTTGCCTGGAGAATCCCACGGACAGAGAAGCCTGATGGGCTACAGTCCATAGGGTCACAAAGAGTTGGACATGACTGAAGTGACTTAGCATTCAGGCACTCAACTGTGTCAACATCCTCTTTGTAGGACCACTGTTGTCAAATCAGATAAATAGCACAAAAGCCAAGGTGAGAAAACTTTACACCTCCTATCAGTTTTTTACCAGCATAATTTTAAAGGTTGATCTGTACTTAGGAATGTAGTTTTCAACTTTGACAGTTTCATACATTGCAGTGTTGCTAAAAAAAAATTTGTAATGAAAAATGCTATTCTTATAACAATAACAATATCAAGATACCCAGAGCTGAGAAATATTAAATGTTTGATAAGAGAAAATGTAATGGATGGAAGAATATGTAGTTGGTCACATAGGATGCTTGTTCTGATTCAAAAAGATCATCAAAATTTCTCCTTAGCCACTCTGAGGAGAATAATCTTCATGCTTAGCAAGAGAGATATTAATGAAAAGGAGAAAGGTATTAAATTACACTATATTTATATTTTTATTTCTTTTATTTTGAGCTACCTATTTCAGTGATATTTATCCATCTAAATAGAGCCTGCTATAAAAAAAATTTAATAGAAAGCAATATTCTGATTTAACTAGTGGGCTGAAACACAAGGCTTCCATTTTATCATGTTGACAATAGCCAATATAACAAAAAAAAATCTTCCGTATCTGAATGAGAGCTTACCTGGGTAAAAACAAAGTAATAACAGGGAAATAAACCCCTTGAGTGTGAACTTAGAAACCCAACCTATGAAGTGATAACACTCAGCCTTATTTTGTCCCTGACTTTCATCAATTTCTCCTGCTCTTTCTCTTTCTTGCCTGCTATCCAACAATGCTTTGCAGATTGAAGCTGAACATTAATGATTTCATTTGTCAGCCTCTATTGTTGCCAATCCTTTTGATCCATTTTCTTCTCTTCTGAGTTCTTGGTGTATTATTTTCATCTTTTTACACTTCTGTATTTTATTGATGTGCTGCTTTAGAATTTCCACTAAATGTTGCTTTTTATTTTTATTTTATTCACTTGAGTTCTTTCTCCAGAAACTGGAGTTTTTACATTTAGGATATTTGTGTAGTTTTTAAGGTTCTCACTTGCATACAGTCTACAAACAGGATCCCCTTTAAAGAAATCTGGTGAAATAATAAATATATTGTCTGTGGAAAGAGGCAGACAGGGATTTGAATTGTTTCTCCATCTTTTACTATTAATATGATGAGGACAACAGGTACTGAACCACCCCCAAACGTCAATTCCTTTATCTTTCAAATATAGATAATATCTACTTTGTGGCTTTATTTTGAGGATTAAAATTCCAGGATATCTACTACCCAGCACAGCACAAATGGCAACTACTATTATTCTTATCTTTATGTCTACTGTTTCATCAGTTGTGATGACAAGATTCTATGTGGATTTAAATGTGCAAGGTAAAACTTTAGAGCTTCTAGAGGAAAACAAGAATATTTTTAGCATCTGGAGGAGGAAAAGACACTGAAGAACTAACTTAAAGGAAGACACTGATGTCTTAGGCTTTTTTTTAAATGAAAAACTTCCATTCATAAAAAGTTAAGAAACTGAAAAAGTAGAGCTCACACCTGTAGTGTATTAGTAGAAAATTTAAGCACCATTTCATGAAAAGAGATACAAGCTAATAGCAAAACTGACAAAAGACTTCACAGAGCAGGATGTTTAAATGATCGGTAAGCGTATAACAAAGCTGTCAGCCTCATTAGTCACTAGAAAAATGCAAATTAAAGATACACTGGTATGCCGCTACACAAGCAGCAGAAGGACTCAAGTTGAAAGATTAACAGAAACAAATGTGAAGGATCAGGATGATGAACACTGCTGATAGGAGTGTAAATTAGTCCAATCACTTTGGGAAACTGGCAGTGTCAGTCCAAATGGAACACACATCTCCAGTGATCCAGCAATCACTCTCCTGCTGTTGCTGCTGCTAAGTCGCTTCAGTCGTGTCCGACTCCATGCGACCCCATAGACGGCAGCCCACCAGGTTCCTCCGTCCCTGGGATTCACCTACATGGACGCTAAAAGACTTGCTCAAGAACATTAAAGTTGTGTTATTTACAGTAGCCCCAACTGGAAAACCCCACATGGTCTTTAGTACTTCAGCCGGGTAAAATCAAGTGTGGGTTTGATCCCTGGGTTGGGAAGGTCCCCTGAAGTAGGAAATGGCAACACAATCCACTATTCTTGCTTGGAAAATTCCATGAACAGAGGAACCTGGAGGGCTACCATCCATGAAGTCACAAACAGTTGGACATAACTGAGTGACTGAGCATGCATATTTATACAATGGAATACTGTTCACAAATAAAATGAATAGACCACAGCTACACGCTGCAGCATGAGCCTGGACACAAGAATCATGAACACAATAGTAACCAAACGAAGCCAGACATCAAAGAACACAAACTGTATGACCCCTTTCATTAAAAGTTCAAAAATGGGGAAAGCTAAGCTATGGTATTTATTTATATATTTATTTAAAATTTGGGGGCAAACTGCATGACTTACAGGATCTCAGTTCCCTGACCAGGGATCAAACTTGGGCCCAGGCAGCAAAAGCACTGAGTCTTAACCACAGGAGCACCAGGGAATTCCCTTAGCTATGATATTTAAGGTCAGGACGTCTTTGGGTAGGAGGGAATGGTGACTTATCAGGACAATGAGGGGGCTTTTGGGAGACTTAGAATGTTCTACTGCTCGACTGGTTACATAGTTGTGTTTATTTTATGATAGTTCTAGTGAATATTCAGGAGACGCGTACTTTTCTTTAACTTTGTTCTATTTCAATAAATAAATTTACCACACATATGCACAGACAGTTCATTGCCTTAAGAAAAACTGTTTCTTCAGGGGTTTTTTGGGCAAGTGAGTTAGCTCACCAAGATATCTTCCCAAAGATAAGTTGGGTTTTGAGAGGGATAAGAACAAAAACAGTTCTGGAACTGAAAATTGAAATAATCTCAAGTACTTTGTTTTAGAAAATCAACACTTCATTTGTGGATTTGACTAAATCTCTTAAGTCTGTGAAGAAAGGAACAGATATCTAGTTGGCAAAGCCATGAGCAAAATAAGAACTTCTATTAACTAATCACCTTTACAAGCAGCATCTCATTTCTCTAAAAACATCAGTAAACAGTTGGATATATTTTGTGAACATTGAATCAGCAGCATTGAGTCTTTGAATGAAGTTTTTAAATAAAGTCTGATTCATTAAGGGATGTATAAGGAACATATAAGAAAAACCATTTCACTCTACTGACTGTGCTTCAGTCTGATGTTGAAAATGTGTGTGTGTGTTGGTTGCTTAATTGTGTCCGATTCTTTGCAACCCCATGAACTGTAACCCGGCAGGCTTCTCTGTCCATGGAATTCTCCAGGTAAGAATACTGGAGTGGGTAGCCATTCCCTTCTCGAGAGGATCTTCCTGACCCAGGGATCAAACCCATTTTGATGGGTCTGATCTGGTCTCCTGCACCTCAGGCAGATTCTTTACCATTTGAGCTACAGGGAAGTCCTACTGTTGGAAATATCTCTCATTAATTTGTTCAGAGTCTTCATAAGACATTTCTCAAAGGAAATTTATTTTAAATAAGTTTAGTGCCAGGAAATGATTTGTTTCCCCTAGAAAGCTAATGCGTTTTTTTTTTCCCCCCCTGCTCCCCCAACAATGAAAATCAGGTGAATGCCAAAATTTCCCTTTCCTTTGCTCTTCAGGATTAAGTAGAGCCTGGGGGACTTACCTCCTTTTTATTCTATTTTCTCTGGACTGTTTACTACTTTCTATTCTGATTTGTATTTTTCTGTTCTGATTTTAGTTTTATTTTATTGTTTATATGTGTTTAAGTTGCCTTGCAGATGGAAACGAAAGAGAACAAAAGTACATTTTTCTGACGAATATATAAACAGTCTTATTATTCATATTTGGTACAAAAAAGGGGGAAACTGTGCTGTTTTTAAAAGAAAATTCTCTGTAAAAAATATTCATATACAAGACAATAATACAATAAGTATCAAATAAGTGAAACAGACTATAAAAGCTGTAAGTTCAGAAAATGAGGTCCTCACAAGCACACTGCATGTGGTGAAGAACAGGTTTGATCTCAGATCTCAAGAGTTTCTATGAAACAGATAAAGGAAGATTTAATGTGACTCTTTTACCAGATACTTACGCTTTAAATTTTGTCACTAAGTATTAGGTGAAAGATATGACATATTTTTCCATGTTAGCATGTAAAACAATAAACATTTAGGAAACAGTTTAGCATAAACAGTAAAATTTAAATAAATACTAGCTACTATTAAAACTATGAAAATTATAACTATTATTATTTTCAGTAATCCAGTGGGAGAAACATTTTTTTGTTAGGATAACCATCTGAATGCAACTAAAATCACCCTCCATGAACCATTTCACCAATGGGTAAACACAGGCTGAAAATGTGTTTTGTCTCCGTCTTTCCAAACTGCAGTAAATCAGAGTAGGTACTTGGAATGTTGGTCAAGATAATGCAGCTAAAGGAGGGGAAAAAAAAAAACAACAGTAAAACTAACTTGAGTCAAATCTGTGCCACTTATAATCTAGTGATCTTGAATAAGGGAATTATCTAAAATGAAACCATTAATTTCTATCTATAGGGTTTGTAGGGCAATCACATACGATCATATGGATGAAAGAGTTTTTGAATATATTTAAGGTGCAAGTGAGAGGATGGAAATGTATCATAGATGCCAAACAGTGTTTTATAAATGCCAAGACCAGAGAAATATAACTGCTGCACATGTGGAGAGGCTAATAAAACAGTCCCAGGTGAGGCAGAACCTTTTCTGCTGAGTTTAATGATCCAAAACTTGAGGGCAATGCTCATGCTGCTTGAACTTTGATAATTTCTTACTCGATTTTCAGTCTTTTTTGACTCATCAGTGGCCTTTGTTAACCACCCCCAGTTTTGCCTCTCAGATAATGGACTTTACCTGCCGAATGCTTATGGAAAGCTAACATAAGCCCTTTGGGTTTGGGGTTTTATTTTTTATTCATCCAGCAAATATTTACTGAGTTCACAGAATATGTCCCACAGTTTTCTAGATTCTAGGTATATAGCCAAAAACAAAACATCCTTTTCTTACAGAGGTTACATACCAAGGAGCTGAATTTAATAATGAAAATATTTCACTCACAGAACACCAGGGCTGATTGCAATAATGAAGCAATTTAAGAGATGTGAATAAATAGCACAACAATATCTAAACACAATTAGATTTGAAACACGCGGATTCATTATAGTTGGATGTGGAGAAATGATTAAAGCCTATTTTAGTAGATGTGAAAATAAAATGCCATCATAATAAAGCTGGGCCAATTGTATATTTCAAAGGTGACTACCTCAATTTATATTTCATCCCTTATGTACTCTTTTAGTCACACTGGTCCTTAAATCTGGATGGACCTGTATAACTATCTTAATCAACAGAATGGGATGGAAAGCTTGCCGTGAAATTTTCAAAAATACTGGAGGGCAAGGAGAGGTCACAAAGCAACCTCTGTCCCTGTTGGAGAGTCTTTCCATGGCCCATTCTCCCCACATACAAACAGATGAGTCAGAGAGTCACTCCAGTTCAGAAGTTGTTGTTAAACTTGATTTGCCCATGCAAATGCATTCTTCCAAGAAAAGGAGGGTCAAAATTAGTTTGCATTCACATGGGATAAACAGCAGCACACATTCATGGTCATTCCTCATGGATCTCTGTCTCTCTTGCTATTTGTCAAAATCTGACTTAAAAGGCCTGCATCATCTGACACTTTCCAAGCAATATCACATTTGTCTACTATATTAATGACATCATGCATAACAAGTTCATTGAGAAAGAGATGGTAAGTACTCTGGATTCATTAAAGAGATGCATATGTTTCATAATTTGGGAGGAAAAAAAACTACAAAGATCAAGGTGCTTCTTGATCAACAGACTTGTTGTAGGAAGGGAGGCCCTCTCCATGGCCCCAAGAGTGGGCTCTTATCTAACACTAGGAAAAGAATTGTCTGAAGAGACACTTGCTGACAAAGCAAGAGAAGTGATGTGAAGTGAAGTGAGCTCGCTCAGTCGTGTCTGACTCTTTGCGACCCAAGGACTATAGACCACCAGGCTCTTCCATCCATGGGATTCTCCAGGCAAGGATATTGGAGTGGGTTGCCATTTCCTTCTCCAGGTGAACTTCCTGACCCAAGGATCAAACCCAGGTCTCCTGCATTGCGGGCAGGCACTTTACCCTCTGAGCCACCAGGGAAGCCCCAGACAAAGCAAGAGACCTTATTGGAAAAGGGCACCCGGGCAGAGAGCAGCAGGGTAAGGGAACCCAGGAGAACTGCTCTGCCACATGGCTCGCAGTCTCTGGTTTTATGTTGATGGGGTTAGTTTCCCGGTTGTCTTTGACAAATCATTCAGAGTCCTTCTTGGTGGTGTACAACACTGCTCAGCAAAGACGGATGTCAGCGAGGATTCTGGGAGGTGGTTGGACATGTGGTGTCTCCTTTTGACCTTTCCCAAACTCTTCTGGTGGGTGGTGGCTTATTAGTTCCGTGTTCCTTACCAGGACCTCCTGTTGTAAAACAACTCATGCAAATGGTTTCTATGATGCTTGGCCAGAGTGGGTGGTTTCAGTCAGTGTGCCTCCCCTAAACAGACTTGTTGGGGATCTAGTTGGCTGAAGCACTCCAGGACATGTCCTAGAAAACAAGTTATTGTACTTTGTACCTCTTATCATTAGGAAAGAAGCACAATGCTGTGAGGCTTCTTTGCTTTAGAAGAAAGATATCCCATATTTGTAAATACTGGTTGAGCACTGTTATGGGTGACATTGAAGTTTGTTGTATATGAGTGGAGCTAGAAAAAGAAAGGGTGTGGTAACAAGTCCAGGCCATAATATACTCAACTCTACCAGTTGGGCCAATTAACCCAGTAGATCTCAGGGTACTTGAGATGTCTATGGTAGAGAAAGATGTCATATAGAGCCTCAGGCAAACTCAAATAGAATTATAGCACAGACCCTAAGGAATCACATCAGAGAAACTGTGCACCATTAAAGAGTTCCTAGAGGAAGAACTTCCAGAATAATGATTTCAGAAAATCTGCTCATCCATAAAGCAGCAAGGCCACTAGCAAAATTTTTTCAAAATTGACTTTTTCAGAGCTTGGAAATTAACCAGAAACTTGCAAAACTCAAGGAGTAATTATTCATGAAAAATAACTGAATCTTGATAACAACAGTCAGCTGTGTGATGTTTTAACTTGTCTAATCACCATTCCAGTATTCCCAACACCACAGTACCCTGGAAAATCACCAACTTCAGAAACAAAATACTGTAAAAACCAGCAGCTTAGCGGCCATTAGAGAGGGCAATACAGATATGGACTCCCACCCAAAAAACACTCTATTTTCAGAAAATTGTCACTACTTGATTTGTCTGGAAGATTCCTAGAAAAGCCCTATTCTCAGAGCTTGTCTTTATTTGACTTGACTCAGAGCTCCTGAATAGCCTTATCCCTGAGGCTTTTGTCAAAAACAATCAGTGACAATTGTTTAACATCATAGCTGCCTGAGGCAATAATACCAGTTAGGACTAACAATAGACTGCCTATATAATTTAAAAGGAAAAGTTGATGAAAGAGATGCCTTTTGAAGGCTTTGAAAACCTCCAGCATATTTCTGAAGAATTAAAATACTATACATAAGTTCAAGGCTCTGTACCTGGCCAGAAAGAATGGATGAAGGCCATATTTTTTCACTTCTGGCTGACTTTGAGGCTCTTCACAAGCAGGTAGTAAAGGCAAAGGCCTAGTTGTAAACTACCTGCTGTAGCATTGAAGTCATACCACCAGATTCAAAGTTCAGTTCAGTTCAGTTCAGTCACTCAGTCATGTCCAACTCTTTGAGACCGCACGGATTGCAGCAAACCAGCCTTCCCTGTCCATCACCAGCTCCCGGAGCGTACTCAAACTCATGTCCACTGAGTCGGTGATATCATCCAACCATCTCATCCTCTGTCGTCCCCTTCTCCTCCCACCTTCAATCTTTCCCAGCATCAGGGTCTTTTCCAATGAGTCAGCTCTTTGCATCAGGTGGCCAAAGTATTGGAGTTTCAGCTTCAGCATCAGTCCTTCCAATGAACACCCAGGACTGGTCTCCTTTAGGATGGACTGGTTGGATCTCCTTGCGTCCAAGGGACTCTCAAGGGTCTTCTCCAACACCACAGTTCAAAAGCATCAATTCTTCGGCACTCAGCTTTCTTTATAGTCCAAATTTCACATCCATACATGACTCCTGGAAAAACCATAGCTTTGACTAGATGGACCTTTGCTGGCAAAGTAATGTCTCTGCTTTTTAATATGCTGTCTAAGTTGGTCATAACATTTCTTCCAAGGAGCAAGGGTCTTTTGTAATTTCATGGCTGCAGTCGCAATCTGAAGTAATTTTGAAGCCCCAAAAACAGTCTGTCACTTTTTCCATTGTTTCCCCATCTATTTCCCATGAACTCATGGGACCGGATGACATGATCTTAGTTTTTTGAATGTTGAGTTTTAAGCCAACTTTTTCACTCTCCTCTTTCACTTTCATCAAGAAGTTTTTTAGTTCCTCTTCACTTTCTGCCATAAGGGTGGTGTCATCTGCATATCTGAGGTTATTGATATTTCTCCCAGCAATCTTGATTCCATCTTGTGCTTCATCCAGTCCAGCATTTCTTGTGATGTGTTCTGCATGTAAGTTAAATAAGCAGGGTGACAATATACAACCTTGACATACTCCTTTCCTGATTTGGAACCAGTCTGTTGTTCCATGTCTAGTTCTAACTTTTGCTTCTTGACCTGCATACAGATTTCTCAGGAGGCAGATCAGGTGGTCCGCTATTCTGACAACCTTTGACTGTGTGCACCAAATTAAAAAACCTTCATCCAAGGCTGGGAGATGTACTAGTATAAGCCATTTAAGAAAATTTCTATCCAATCACTAGCTGACCACTAAGTTTATTATGCTATCTAAGGTGAGACTTCAATGGCCACATATAATAAAGAAGGCACATTTTGTCAATTTATCCAAGGGAAGTAAATAAGCAACCAGCAGCAACAAACCCTGGAGAAATAAGTAAACTGATTTCCAGAACTGTCACATTATATACTTTAAAATGTAGTTTTCAACAAAAAAGTATGAGTCATGTATATAAATAAGAAATTTGGCCCACATACAGGGAAAAAAAACAATACTATCATGGAGGAAACATAGATGTTGGCCTTACTAGACAAAAACTTTAAACAGCTATTATATTCTTAAAGAAATAAATAAAACCATGACTGAAAATTAAGGGGAAGTAGAAAAATATTGTCAGATAAAATATAGAATATCAATGAAGATATAATAATTATTTTAAAAAAATAGAAATTTTGTAGTTGAAAAATAAAATAACTGAAATTATTTCACCAGAGGGGCTAAATAGCAGATTTGAACTGGCAGAAGTGAATCAGTGAACTTAGATAGGCCAACTGAGATTATCCAATCTGAGGAAGAGGAAGCAAAAGAATGAAGAAAAAAGAAGAGAGCCACAGAAATGTGTGAGATATCACTAAGTATGTCAATGTATAAATAATGTGAAGACTACAATAATCTACATGTTTGTGTCTTCTCAAAATTCTGTTGAAATCCTAATACCAAATGTTATGAAGTGGGACCTTTGGAAAATGCTTATGTCATATAAATGGAGCTTTAATGAATGGAATTATTATTATAAAAAGAGACCCCACAGAAATCCCTTGTGCCTTAAACCCTAAGGACACAGTGGAAAAAGTGCCATCTACAGTATGGACCTAACAGAAGCAGAAGATATTAAGAAGAGGTGGCAAGAATACACAGAAGAACTGTCCAAAAAAATCTTCATGACCCAGGTAATCACGATGGTGTGATCACTCACCTAGAGCCAGACATCCTGGAATGTGAAGTCAAGTGGGCCTTAGAAAGCATCACTATGAACAAAGCTAGTAGAGGTGATGGAATTCCAGTTGAGCTATTTCAAATCCTGAAAGATGATGCTGTGAAAGTGCTGCCCTCAATATGCCAGCAAATTGGGAAAACTCAGCAGTGTCCACAGGACTGGAAAGGTCAGTTTTCATTCCAATCCCAAAGAAAGGCAATGCCAAAGAGCGCTCAAACTACTGCACAATTGCACTCATCTCACAGGCTAGTAAAGTAATGCTCAAAATTCTCCAAGCCAGGCTTCAGCAATATGTGAACTGTGAACTTCCAGATGTTCATGCTAGTTTTAGAAAAGGCAGAGGAGCCAGAGATCAAATTGCCAACATCTGCTGGATCATGGAAAAAGCAAGAGAATTCCAGAAAAACATCTATTTCTCCTTTACTGACTATGCCAAAGCCTTTGGCTGTGTGGATCACAATAAACTGTGGAAAGTTCTTCAAGAGATGGGAATACCAGACCACCTGACCTGCCTCTTGAGAAACCTGTATGCAGGTCAGGAAGCCACAGTTAGAACTGGGCATGGAACAACAGACTGGTTCCAAATAGGAAAAGGAGTACGTCAAGGCTGTATGTTGTCACCCTGCTTATTTAACTTCTATGCAGAGCACATCATGAGAAGTTCTGGGCTGGAAGAAGCATAAGCTGGGTCAAGATTGCTGGGAGAAATATCAATAACCTCAGATATGCAGATGACACCACCCTTATGGCAGAAAGTGAAGAGAAACTAAAAAGCCTCTTGATGAAAGTGGAAGAGGAGAGTGAAAGAGTTGGCTTAAAGCTCAACATTCAGAAAACGAAGATCATGGCATCCAGTCCCATCATTTCATGGGAAATAGATGGGGAAACAGTGGAAACAGTGTCAGACTTTATTCTTGCGGGAGCTCCAAAATCACTGCAGATGGTGATTGCAGCCATGAAATTAAAAGACGCTTACTCCTTGGAAGGAAAGTTATAACCAACCTAGATAACATATTAAAAAGCAGAGTCATTACTTTGCCAACAAAGGTCCATTTAGTCAAAGCTATGGTTTTTCCAGTGGTCAGGTATGGATGTGAGAGTTGGACGATAAAGAAAGCTGGGAGCCAAAGAATTGATGTTTTTGAACTGTGGTGTTGGAGAAGACTCTTGAGAGTCCCTTGAACTGCAAGGAGATCCAACCAGTCCATCCTAAAGGAGACCAGTCCTGGGTGTTCATTGGAAGGACTGATGCTCAGGCTGAAACTCCAATACTTTGGCCACTTCATGTGAAGAGTTGAGTCATTGGAAAAGACTCTGACGCTGGAAGGGATTGGGGGCAGGAGGAGAAAGGGACGACAGAGGATAAGATGACTTGATAGCATCACCTACTCAATGCACATGAGTTTGGGTGAACTCCAGGTGTTGGTGATGGACAGGGAGGCCTAGCATGCTGTGATTCATGGGGTCACATAGAGTTGGACATGACTGAGCAAGTGAACTGAACTGAACTGATAAATAAGGAAGAGTGCCTTCATCCACCTATACTGGTACTGTGATCCTGAACTTCCCAACCTCTAGAACTGTGAGAAATAAATTTCTCTTATTTATAAGCTACCCAGTCTAGGTATTTAGTTATAGAAGCTCAACAGACTAAGACAAAGACCCAGAAAGAGAATAGAGAAAGGAAGGAGCAAAAAGAATATTTGAAGAAATAATGACCAGAATCTTCTCAAATTTGATGAAAAATGTTAATCTAAACATGAAGTTCAACAAAATCCAAGTAAAATAAGCTCAGAGAGATTCACAGTTGGAAATACTGTCAAACCGTGAAAAGACCAAGAGAGATGTTGAAAGCAGCAAAAGAAAAGACTCATCACAGAGACCTACAATTCGATTAAGGGGTGACTTTTTACAATATCGAAACTATGGATGCTAGAAGACAATGGTACATCATATTTAAAGTGATGAATAACTAGCTGAAAGAGATGAACAACCTGCAATTCTATGTCAAGCAAAACTATCCTTCAAGATTGTAAAAGAAATGAAGACATGCCCAGAGAAAAACTGAAAATTTGTTGATAGAGATCTACACCACAAGAAATGCTAGAGTCCTTCAAACTGGAAATGAAAAGGCATTAAATACAGATCAAATCTATTTGAAGAAATAAAGAACACCAAGAGAAGATTAATAACATAGGTAAATAAAGAAGAAGGTATGAGTGTTTTTATTCATGCCATCCCTTCCTATCTGACTTAAAATACAACTCAATAAAGCAATAATTATAAAACTATTGGTGAGCTTAAAATGTTAAAAGATGTAATTTTTATGGTAATAATAGATGGAAGGAAAAGGAACAGAGTGATATTGGCAAAGTTTTTGTATACTATCAAAATTAAGCTGGTATTAATTCAAAATGCATTATTTTAAGACGTTAATATTAATTATAATCTTCAGGGCCACAATTAAGAAAATAACTCAAAAACTATAGTAAAATAAAGCATTATTGGAATTAAATTAACACACTATAAAATGGAGAGAAAAAATAACAAAATGACATAAGACAGTAAAAAAATAGCAAAATAACAGATATAAATCCCACAACCAAGGAGGCTGAGATGAAAGTGGAAGTGAAAGTTGCTCAGACGTGTCTTACTCTTTGGAACCCCATGGTCTCTAGTCCACGGAATTCTCCAGGCCAGAATACTGGAGTGGGTAGCCTTTCATTTTTCTCTTGGGGGTGGATCTTCCCAACCCAGGGATCGAACTCAGGTCTTTCACACTGCAGGCAGATTCTTTACCAGCTAAGCCACAAGGGAAGCCGAAGAACACTGGAGTGGGTAGACTATCCCTTCACCAGAGGATCTTCCTGACCCAGGAATTAAACTGTCGTCTCCTACACTGCAGGCAGATTCTTTACCAACTGAGCTATCAGGGCAGCCCATATTAAGAGTTCAGTTCAGTTCAGTTCAGTTGCTCAGTCATGTCTGACTGTTTGTGACCCCATGGATTGCAGCACTCCAGGCCTCCCTGTCCATCACCAACTCCCGGAGTTCACTCAAACTCATGTGCAGCGAATCAGTGATATCATCCAGCCATCTCATCCTCTGTCATCTCCTTCTCCTCCTGCCCTCAGTCCTTCCCAGCATCAGGGTCTTTTCCAATGACTCAACTCTTCGCATGAAGTGGCCAAAGTATTGGAGTTTCAGCTTCAGCATCAGTCCTTCCAATGAACACCCAGGACTGGTCTCCTTTAGGATGGACTGGTTGGATCTCCTTGCAGTCCAAGTTACTCTCAAGAGTCTTCTTCAACACCACATTTCAAAAGCATCAATTCTTCAGCACTCAGCTTTCTTTATCGTCCAACTCTCACACCCATACATGACCACTGGAAAAACCATAGCCTTGACTAGATGGACCTTTGTTGGCAAAGTAATGACTCTGCTTTTTAATATGCTATCTAAGTTGGTCATAACTTTCCTTCCAAGGAGTAAGCGTCTTTTAATTTCGTGGCTGAGGTAGAGACATCAATACCCTACTTTCAATAGTGGAAAAATCAACTCGGCAGAAGATAAATAAATACAAGACTTGAACAGTACTATAAACCAATTATATTTAATAGACATCTAAAGAACACTCCACCCAACAATAGCAGAATACACATTATATATCATACAATAACATTTGTACATAAAAAGGGATGAAGTACCAGCACACACTATGGTATGGATAAACCTTGAAAACTTTACACTTAGTAAAAGAAGCCAGATATATAAGCCACATAATTATATGGTTCCATGTACATGAAATTTCTAGAGTAATCAAATCCATGGAGACAAGAAAGTCAATTAGTGGTTTACTAGATCTGGAGGAATTGAGGGAATGAGAGGTGACTGCTAATGGTTATGAGGATTTATTTGATGATGTTGAAAATGTTTTGAAATCAGATAGTTGTGATGGTTTTCCAACTTTGTGAATGAATTAAAAAAGACACTGAATGATAAAGTGTTTTAGAGTATGGTGAATTAGAGTGTGTAAGTTATATATTAACAAAGCTGTTATTAAACAAAAACAAAAACCAGCTCCTGAAATGCTGCTGAAATAGTGAACCAGTGAAGTTGCTCAGTCGTGTCTGACTCTTTGAAATGCCAAGGACTGTAGCCTACCAGGCTCCTCCATCCATGGAATTTTCCATGCAAGAGTACTAGAGTGTGTTGCCATTTCCTTTTCCAGGAGATCTTCCCGACCAAGGGATTGAACCCAGGTCTCTCACATTGCAGGCAGACACTTTACCGTCTGTCCCTAAACCATGCTAAAAATTAAGCTTCTAACCACTGAATAGCAGGGGATCATGTGACTGGAAGGTACTATTATGACCAATCAAGTAAAGTTTAGGTGGGCCCAGCAGCAAACCATAGGACTATGTACAGGCTCCATAGCTACATTCTAGCTACTGACACATTTGAATATCTGACTTAGCAACACAGACTAAGGCTGAACCCCAGAATCATACCATCCCTCAAGGAGACCACTGAGCCTCTTGGGGGCAAGTTGAGGAATATTTTGAACTCAAATGTTTCATGGGACTATCTATGGGTACTTCCATATCTGTTTTTAACCAAATGGGCTTATGCAGAAACCATGATCTGAGAGAGCATGCTAAACAGAACCTAGACCCCTCAGAATGAACGTCTGTGTCAATCCGCTAGACAAGCCATCTGGACCAGCACATGTGCACATGGAAGAGGGAGACTCTAGACTGGGTGGAGAAGCAGCGAAGGGATACAGGATTTCTCAACCTCCGTTCTATTGACACTTTGTGATGCATAATTCTCTGCCATGAGGGGCTGTCCATTGTAGAGTTATGCCAGTAGCAACCTCCAGATATGGCAACCCAAAATGTCTCTAGACTTTCAATTAACTTGGGTCAGGGAGGGGAGTTGTGGGTGGGATGGACTTGCCTGATAGGGAACCAATGACTTAAAACCTAAAGAATGATGGTAAACAGTAGAGGTTTTGATTCATCCAGCTAACCTTCCCACTCTGAAGTTTCCTCAATAAGTTTCCTCAGAATACTGGAGAAGTTGTGCTTTGGTAGATGAACTTGGCATAAGCAAGATCTGAGTAATGCCCAGAGTAAACTCTAGTGGGCACTGTGAGTGTCCCATCCAGACCTCCTTTATCAGCAGGTGCACCTCTCATCCATTGCTGTGAGTGCTATGATAAAAACTCAAGATGCACCCTTCTCTGCAAAATATGCCTCTGCTGAATGGGAGTTCGCATGCTGGAGAAGCTGCGCCTCTGCACCCCTCTAAATGGGACTGACATGCATTTTGAGCTGCAGAGCTTCCCAGGGATATCAGACTGAAGCCAGTCCCCAGGAGAGAGTTTATTTGGCTAGCTTCTTTCTTCTTTCTCTTCCTGAGAGCACTCAACCAATAAACCCCCCTTTTTTAAATTAATTTCTATTGGCATATAATTGCTTTACAGCATTTTGTTAGTTTCTCCTGCATAGCAAAATGAATCAGCTATACATGTAACCCCTCCCTTTTGGACCTCCTTCCCATTCAGGTCACTGCAGTGCATTAAGTAGAACTCCCCAAGCTTTACAGTATGTTCTAATCAGTTATCTATTTTATACATAGTATCAATAGTATATACATGACATTGGGATTGACCAACAAAACTGTTGACCAAGAATTTCCAACTCAGACTCTGCCTCCTAGGACAAGATAATTTATTTAATGTTTGTTATGTGCCAGCATTTAACTTAGATTTTTTTCATTATTAACATCATTTAGTCTTCAAGATAAGAGCTAAACATCATTAATCTTATGACACAGATGGGGAAAGAGCTCTAAGGAGTGTGAGTTGTTCAACATTACTCCCTAAAAATGGCAGAACCACCATTTGAATCCATTTGAATTTGTGACTTCTAAGAGTATGTTCTTAACCATAATTAGTCTATTTTTGAGGTTAAAAGGTACTAAAGATATTAATAGTCTTCTTCTAGATGGCCTGCTCCTTTCTTTGCTAGTGGGTTTCCAAGGTGTATAAAAGACTATGGGCTTCAATTTTATGACTCAGTTCACACAAGGTTTGTTGTTTTGGAGATATTCATTAAATGCTGAAGCCGGTGCCTCAATATCAGATGATCTGTCCTCAGGCAAGAGGGTGTTTCTGAATTCCTATAAGAGAGCTCATATATTCTCAGGTTCTCTAGGGAGGAAAGGGAGTTTGATGTTGAGAATTAGCTTCTATTTTGACACATAGGGGAGGATAATCTGAGAAATTGCTTTCAAAAGCTGCTTGCAATGGAAAATAAAAGTAAACAGCTAGTAGTAAATTGTGTCAACATATGACTTTATGATCTATTTTCTTTAATTATTTTAATAAGAGCTTGAAAGCAAGATACATTGTACATAAATCCCCTGGCAGTTGAGTGAGAGCCAAATGAATTACAAGCTTTAAAAAGTAAGTCCTCTCAGAATTAGCTCTAGGCTCCATAGGTGTTCTGGTGTTGGAGAATATATTCCTTCTATCTAAAGAGAATTGTAATACACTTTTGCTTTAGTGAGAATTTGTTTTTTATCTGTGCATTTAAAACACAGAGAGACTACTAAACATTATCATACTGCCTTGGGTAGCTTTTGTTTTAATTGAAATGCCACCAAAAGATATAAAGTCTTTAGCTAGAAGGGTATTTTGTTGTGTTGGAGGTAGTGTTTTGTTTTGTTTACCATTTAGTTTTGGTGAATATTTTTAGCATATGTAATAGAATTGGTGAGGTATTATGGAACAAGAAATAACAATCAAGGTCACACAGAGATTCTCCATTTCTAAGACCAATTTATTTTGAGAAAAACATTTTTCAGCCATAGTGATTTTACAGACTTTTTTTTTATATTTTTCCAGATTTTCTTACTAGACAGCATATACTTTTTCTGTGGACCACATCATCAACCCATGGAAGCTATCATTGATAGTACATCACAGTAGTGGAGAGGAGAATTTCAGTGTTTAAAAAGCCAATCTATACATAGCTGAAGACTTCCCAATTTTCTTCCTTTATCTCCCAGTGTCCTTCCTTCAGCCTTACCACATGCTCCTCACAGTTACTGCTGCTGGAAGCCGCAGCTCCTGCGACTAATGTCCTCCCTTCTCCACTGGCTACAAGAATTTGCAAACTCCTACCAATGAAAAATTTAAACAACAACAACAAACAAACAAGGAGACATGAAAATGTCAAAGTTGGATCTCTTTTCTATTCAGAAGTCCTGATAATTTGAATGGAAAGGCAGAGAATCAAGTCAGAACTATAAATAATTTGGAACTTTCAGGTTAATTCATTGTAAATTGTAATCACATGTAGAAGGAGAGGAGAATAAAATGGAAAATGAAATAAGCAAAACTAGTTTAAGTAGCACAGTTGGTCTAGGAAGAGTAAATACCTAAGTAAAACCATCTGCCTCCAACTTATTTCTCCTCATAATTCTGGACTTTTTATCAGCACTTTCCTTTTCCCAATGCCTGAATCTGAAACAATATAAATTAACTGGCACCAACAAGTATCTCAAAAAAAAATTGTTTTATCTTTTTTTCGTGTCTTGAATCATGGCTCCATAATTGCTGGCTGCGCTCTTTGAACAAGTTCTTTAAACAACCTAAGTCTGGCATCCTTTGTAATAAATTTTTTTAAAGGTGGGAGTGAAATAATAGAGCTAAAGCTTAAGACAGTCCAACACAAACTGTGGAGTTTCAGTAAGCATTTTCTGTCTGCCTAAAGCACACAGCTGCTTTCAGTCATTCACACTTTATTATGAATTAGTTTAATCAGAATGCTTTCTTCTCTAATATTTATTTTTATTGAAGAAATATGAGTTTTGGTAGAAGCACTTGTGGGAAAGCTTGATTTCCCTCCGCACAGGGACTGGTTACCTGAAGGACACAGATGGGGACTAAGAGATGGGGAACAAAGCAGAATGGAGTTACAGAATGTCAAGGGGGAGTTTCACGTTCTTTTGACTTATTTTTGAGGCTGGAAATGGAGAGGAAATACATGCCTTTCATTCCTCCCATGCTAAAACCCCTCCTGCCCTCAGAATCTAATATTTGGGCACTGTATTCATGTCTCATTTTTAGTTACAGGGCTTTCGTGGTGGCTGAAATGGTAAACAATCTGCCTGCAATGCAGTTGACCTATGTTGATTCCCTGTTTCAGGAAGATTCCCTGGAGAAGGGTGTGGATACTCACTTCAGTATTCTTGCCTGGAGAATTCCATGGACAGAAGAGCCTGGTGGGCTACAGTCCCTGGGATCACAAAGAATCAGAAACAACTGAGTGACTAACAGTTATACTTGGATTTTACAAGTTTCTCTAAACAATCAGATAAGAAATCATTGTTTTGATGAAAAGAAACATTCTTCTGTACAAATATCTATTTTCCTAATAGGGTTTAGATGCATAATCTGTTCATAATTGGAAACTAACTGTAATTAAGATTGCAAGTGATTAAAATCTGTAACTCGAGTGCTGTCACTATTAGGTGATAACTTCTGCATTTCACATGTTTTTTTAGATTCATTATATCAACTTTAGTTTTGATTTGGTTTCTGCATGACTTATTCATAAACCATAGCTGTATTTTGTTATACTGAATGGCTTCCATCCTATTTCTGAAATTATTAACTCTACCTTCAGAGTCTGAATGAAAATGTGTCTCACATGTGTTTTATATGTGATCACCAAGTAGCATAGAAAATTGAAACAATTCTGCCATCCTTCACCACTCTACGGCCAAAGCTGAATTAAAAATAGTAAGTAGGCCCCATATCCTCATAACTACTCTAATTCTGAGGATAAAATGTACTCCCTACATCTTCTTCCCAAATGCTGAGAATGAAGTTCATTGTTTTGCCCCACTGCCTATCTTCCCATCACAATCCCATGAGAAGCAGGCAGATTCTCATAAGACATTGCTATTTAATCACTCAGTCATGTCCAGCTCTTTTGAGACCCCCAAGGACTATAACCTGCCAACCCCCTCTGTCCATAGAATTTCCCAAGCAAGAATACTGGATGGAGTGCCATTTCCTTCTCCAGGGATCTTCTTAACCCAGGGATCGAGAACAAGTCTCCTGCATTGACAGGCAGGTTCTTTACCACTGAGCCACCAGGGAAGCCTTCTCATATGACAGGAAATTATATAAAATAATCAATAGTTGACAACTCATTTTCAACTTATAAATGTCTTCTTCGAAATTCCTACCCATTATAAGGTTTTTCTACTTCGCTTCCTCTATGCTATTGTCATGAATCCAATTTTATGAAGAATCCTTGACAGTATTCATGTAATGTTGCAAATTCATTCAGTAATAGTACAAATTTCATGGAGGAGGTACCAGCCAAACAAGCAAAGGGCTGTCGTTTAGTGTCATTACACTTAAAGGATCCATGGAATATAATGGGGAAAAATTCACTGAACCAAGTCCGGGAGAAGACAGACTCGTTGAGATTCTACAGAGTAAGAGTGCAATATCAGGTCACAGTCACAGGCAATTGAAACATTCTCTCCCTTTAGGAACAACTGCACATGACATATACTGAGCACTCTATTTGTTATTTTCAGCTATTAAATGAACTTGAAGAAACCTGGGTTATTTAATTGTTTCCTTCTAGCACTAAAGGATTTTGGAAGGAGCATGGAGAAGAACATTGGGGGATGAAGTAGTAATTCTGATTTCTTTAGGGCTTCAAAAATATGACTCCAAGGAATATAGTAAATAGAAAAATGATCTTGGTGATGTGAGTTTATTTTTTGTTGTCAACAAGATCTTATTTTGAAAGGGTGCCTAGAAACTTGGCACACTGCCAAAATTTGACAAAGTGGCAAACCAGATGGCACTGATAGGTGGAAACTTCCCTCAAACTAGGGGAAAATAGCTCTCAGAAAATAAGGCTCTTGAGTACAAAAGGGAAACATGAGCAGAAAACTAAACGGATCCTTAGGGGAAAAGAAAGTATTGAAAAATGTAGGCCTAAATCTTGCCTAAGTCCAAGGTAAACAGAATGCCCCCAAATCAGTTCAAAAGATTAGAGTAGCATCAATAGGAAACAGTCTGAACTGAAGGCGAATATTCACAGTCAGATTCTATTTTGTTATCTCTTAGTTCTGCTTTGGCTACCAACAAAGTAGCTCTGTTTATTCATTCAGTCAGCCCTTCATTCATTCAGTCATTGTAGATTTATGTGTTGAATTCTGTGCTAGGCATCAAGAATGCACAGTAAATAAGAAAAAACACAACAGTGAAAGAGAGAGATGCAAGACTGGTTGTTAATAACACTGAGAATAAATAGGGGAAGCTATGAGGTGGAAGAAAGCATGCAATCCCTAAGTTTGTGGTGTCTGAAAGTTTTCTCAAAGGCAAATTAGTGAAGAATAGTCTTAGCATCTAGAAATGCCTGTGTAAAGGACCAAGGGACAGAAAGAGAAAGAGATGAAAGTGTATTATGACCAGAGCTTAGAGTTTGATAAGAGACAGCAGCAGAGGAACAGGAGAGAGGCAAGAAATGCCAGATAACTTGGATTCTTTAATTGTAAGTCCTAGAAACCAAATTCAAAAAAAAAAAAAAAGTAAGAAAAAAAAGAGGAATTTACTGCAATCATGTTGGGATATCTCACACATAAATTAAACAATCATACTATGGAAATGGAAGGAATACGTCTGGCTCTTAAACAACTAGCAGGAGAGTTGAATACCAGGAAAACTATCTTTAGCTTTTGTCTCTGCTTTTTCTATTTGGCTCACTGCCTTGTTCAAATGGCTTTTGAGTTTTGTGTCTAGGATTCAGCCTTTAGAGATTGAAATTGATTCTCTGTCTCAGTTTCAGCTTCACAAATTGGGGGAAAATCTACTGATACATCCATTCTTTTCTTCTTTTAGTTCGCTCTTCTCCGTGTCTACCAAATACCAGGCACTGTCTGATGTGCTGGGTTCATGCGATGAACCTGACAGAAAAATCCATGCTCTCAGGAAGCTCACATTCTAGTGGGAGAAAGGAGCAAACTAATACATGAACAATGCAATCTCAGGTATCTCTGAATGTCTATAAAGAAATAAAACAGGTGATGAAGTGATCGTGTGAATAAGGAAGGCAGAAATGGGTATGTCCAAGGAGGTGATGTTTGAACTAAACTGAGCTGATCAAATCAGCTCTTGACAACATCAAGAGGCAGAGTTTTACACAGAGGTAATATTCAATAGTAAAGTGCAAAGGAGGAGACATTTAGCACATTCAAAGAGCGAAAAAGGCTTGTGAAACTATTTTAGTGAAGTAACTGAAGAATGGTGACTGATGGGTGACAAAGTTAGGACCCAGAAAGCTTATGAAAGTGAAAGTGAAGTCGCTCAGTCCTGTCTCACTCTTTGCAACCCCGTGAACTGTAGCCTACCACGTTCCTCTGTCCATGGGATTTTCCAGGCAAGAGTACTGGAGTAGGTTGCCATTTCCTTCTCCAGAGGATCTTCACAACCCAGGGATCGAACCCAGGTCTCCCGCATTGTAGGCAGATGCTTTACCGTCTGAGCCACCAGGGAAGATGTTACAGTAAAGCTTATGAGGCTTTGTAAAATCAGTTTTATTCTGAGTGTACTAGCAAAGTATCTTAGGCAGCAGAAGGGGAAGAAAAAGTAAAAGCAGGAATATCAACTGTAAAGCTCTTGTAGAAATTCAGGAGAAAGATATTGGTGGCTTGTTTGTTGTTGTTTTAGTTGCTAAGTCTTGTCCAACTATTTTCTGACCCTATGAACTGTAGCCCGCCAGGCTCCTCTGTCCATGGGACTTTCCAGGCAAGAATACTGGAGTGGGTTGTCATTTCCTTCTCCAAGGGATCTTCCTGATCCACGGGTCGAACCCACATCTCCTGCATTGGCAAGAGGGTTCTTTACCACTGACTGTGGTAATATAGTAGAAATGGAGAGAAGAGGAAGGATTCAGAAGATATTTTTGAAATAGGGCCAAAAAAACTTTATGATGGATCCAGTGTAGAAGTGTAAGGGAGACAGAAAACATCTATGTTTGGAGCTTAAGTGAGCAACAGAATAAATGGTGATACCACTGATACCAAGGACAGTCATCTGATCCCTTAAGCTGTAAATTTGTTTAGTTAATAATATCCTGTTACCTGCCTTTGGGCTTTCCAGATGGCTCAGTGGAAATGAATTCACCTGCAAAAGCAGGAGATACGGGTTTGATCCCTGGGTCAGGAAGATTATCTGGAGGAGATGGTAACCCACTCCAGTATTTTTGTCTGGGAAACATCATGGACAGAGGAGCCTGGCAAGCTACAGTCCATGTGGTCACAAAAGAGCCAGACATGACTTATCAACTAAACAACAGCAACCCACCTTCACTGACCACGCTTACTTTGATTGTTCTTGCAAGTTGCATACCCTCCAAGCTTCAGATAACTTAAACAGCATATCATGAGACTTTTTAACTATCCCCTGTAGATAACACCTCTAATGTATGGATTGCTATAGTAACAGTCTCCTAAGAGCTAGTCTTGCTCAACACAAATTGGTTGATACCAGTGACCATTTGACTGAACCCATGTAAGTGTCCAATGCATAATCATTTGATGTTAGAGGGCCAAAAGCTTCACTCGTAGACAGTGAATGGCTAACGCCACCATTTTCTGAGTGTGTCCATGAAAAAGCATGTAACTTAGATACGCCTGTGCGGGGCAGCTACTGCATTACTTTTTGCTGCCTCCAGTCACCTCCCCCTGCACCTCTAACTACCCTATAGTCTTCACCCAACAATATTCTAACCCCTCGCTTTGGTGGGGGTGGGAGAGTGGGGAACGGACCTGATATTTGTTCTCCTGCCTTCTCACTTGACTGTCTTGTGAATAAAATTTTCTCTGCTATAAACCTCAACTACTTAGCATTTGGCTTGCTCTGCATGGAGCCAGCAAACCTGTTTTCAGTAACAACATTTACTTAGATGGAAAATTCCAGAAGATGAACAGAATAGTTTTTAAGGGGTGGGGTGGGTGGTCAGGGTTGGAGAAGTAGCAGCAGTTATATTTTGGCTATATTGGTTTGGCT
Source organism: Budorcas taxicolor (assembly GCF_023091745.1). Lineage (NCBI taxonomy): Eukaryota > Metazoa > Chordata > Mammalia > Artiodactyla > Bovidae > Budorcas > Budorcas taxicolor. The sequence goes on from NC_068931.1 coordinate 30,217,993, forward strand.
GTAAGCCTACTCTACATTCCAAAAAGTCACTTAAAGTTTAGATATATATGATCCCGGAACCTAAAAGCTGTGAGTAGAGGTTCACATTTTCCTGTAAAAGCTAAATCTAAACTGAGAGTAAGAACATGAGTTGGGATACGGAGGGATAACTGTTTCCCAAAGAAGGGTAAGGAGCTGGCAAATACAGATGCCAAATATAAAGGTATACACACACACATGCATATGTATGCATGTATATACACGCACATATATATATTTGTGAATACACTTCATGAACACATACTTATATTGTGGCTATCAACCTATCTATAAAGATGTAGATGCTTATGAATTCAGTTTGGACTATGGCATGAGCATGGGTCATGTTAGAAGCAAAAGAGGAAGAGGCACAACCCAACTGTTCAGTGATGGAGCAACCCTACATGCCCAGTCTGGCAGCCATGAGAGTTGGAAATTCACCCTTAACTCAGAAATTATTGGCAGTGATGATGGAGGGAATATTCAGTTCAGTTCAGTTCAGTTCATTTCAGTCGCTCAGTCATGTCCGACTCTTTGCAACCCCATGAATCGCAGCATGCCAGGCCTCCCTGTCCATCACCATCTCCCAGAGTTCACGCAGACTCACGTCCATCGAGTCAGTGATGCCATCCAGCCATCTCATCCTTGGTCGTCCCCTTCTCCTCCTGCCCCCAATCCCTCCCAGGATCAAAGTCTTTTCCAATGACTCAGCTCTTCGCATGAGGTGGCCAAGGTACTGGAGCTTCAGCTTTAGCATCATTCCATCCAAAGAAATCCCAGGGTTGATCTCCTTCAGAATGGACTGGTTGGCTCTCCTTGCAGTCCAAGGGACTCTCAAGAGTCTTCTCCAACACCACAGTTCAAAAGCATCAATGCTTCGGTGCTCAGCCTTCTTCACAGTCCAACTCTCACATCCACACATGACCACAGGAAAAACCATAGCCTTGACTAGACAGACCTTAGTTGGCAAAGTAATGTCTCTGCTTTTGAATATACTATCTAGGTTGGTCACAACTTTTCTTCCAAGGAGTAAGCGTCTTTTAATTTCATGGCTGCAGTCACCATCTGCAGTGATTTTGGAGCCCCCAAAAATAAAGTCTGACACTGTTTCCACTGTTTCCCCATCTATTTCCCATGAAGTGATGGGACCGGATGCCATGATCTTCGTTTTCTGGATGTTGAGCTTTAAGCTAACTTTTTCGCTCTCCTCTTTCACTTTCATCAAGAGGCTTTTTAGCTCCTCTTCACTTTCTGCCATCAGGGTTGTGTCATCTGCATATCTGAGGTTATTGATATTAGATGAAATAAATATATATTGAACACCTACTATGTGCTAAATTGTGTGCATACCCTTTCCTACCTGATTATAGGTAACTAAATAGAGAAGTTCTGTCTTTCACAATTTTTAAAACATCTCCTGTCATCCACAAAAAAAGAAAACCTAGCTAAAAAGAGAGTTACCACTTCAGATTCTGAGGACTTGTCAAGAATGTCCTACATAGTCAACTCTTTCTGCCTCCTCCACCAAGGACATTTATAATTCTGACAAGACGTCTCTGTCTTTCAGAACATCCCTGCAGGAGGTTGTCAACTTTAAAAATTGATGCCCTAAATAGAAGGGGGAAAAGTAGTTAACGTGCTTGTTTTCATGAACTAAAGTTCATGGAAGAACTCTGGACTCCTCCCCAAACACCACTGACAGACAACTGGTGTGACATGTACTTCATGCTGGCCCCTGTTATTTTCAAGCACATTTCTCTTCCTTAGAAATCTCTTTAACAAATGCTCCCTGGATTGATAATTCTCTCTGCTGGCAGTCCTTTTTGCATTGGTGTAATTCAATTAGATGACATAAGTATCTCCACATTCCTGCTTAATTTATAATAGATGTTTAATTGACGATAGCAAATTGTTAAACTTGTATGGTTAGTGTGGCTTGTTTGCTGCTTGCGTGCATGCTCAGTCATGTCGAACTCTTTGCCACCCCATGGACGGTAGCCTGCTAGGCTCCTCTGGCCATGGAATTTCCCAGGTGAGAATGCTGTTGTGGGTTGCTATTTCCTTCTCCAGGGACTCTTCCTGACCCAGGGATTGAATCCATGTCTCTTGCATCTCCTGCATTGGCAGGTGGATTCTTTACCACAATGCCACCTGGGAAGCCCTAATGTCACTTGATTAGATTTATATTTTTATAAAAGCTGACTCCCCAATTACGTATTTTATGCTCTATGCTATGTCATAAATGTTGGATACGGAGGATTTCTACCTATTTTGAATCTATAGATGTTAATCATTGTGCTATCTGAAACTTTCCTGAACGAGCCCATGGTGGTACCTGAAGTACATCTATTTTGCAAGCGTTGATCCCTAGTGCTAGGTCATTGCTTGAGATAACATAAAATTATTTCTTTACCTGGAAGGAGCCAGGGAAAGATTAGTTCTTTCCTTTCCTTAAATAATCTTGTAAACAGTTCTCTTCTTTCCTTGTAGCAAAAATATGATTCTGATTATATTTTGGAATAAAATCTTGTCATTTCCAATGAAAGGAGCTTTTCTCAATATAAAAATAATAGATTATCACCATCAGAAACATGGAAAACACGAAATATTAAAATCTATAAGTGCAATTTGCACCTTGTCTCTTCTTTTTGAGGATTTCACACAAGTCTTCCTGGCCCCTATACTTAGGAGTGAACATAATGCAAAGCCACAGGATATAGCACATCTTGTCTTTTGACAGATGGACACCTGAGTAACTTGTACCTATTTACATTGCAAACTGATAACTCCTGTTTTGACAGCCAGGTTTTGTAGCAGTCCACTTCAATTGTCATTTAGGAGTTCATTTTTGACCTGACAGTCTCTGTCAGCATTTAGTTTTTCAAGTTTGGATGGGCAAAGGGAATGTGTATAAAAACTCTGTTAATACAAGTGACAGCTGTTGACTAAGAATGATTCTAATGTGTGATACATTTTTCTTATATAAAAACGCACAAATAAAATTCCTTTAAAAAACAGTAAGACCATAGTAAGACTATATACTTAGTGGTAAGCCTATAGTTAAAGATGCTGTATTGCATATGTGAAAGTTGCTAAAAGCTGATCTTAACAGTTCTCATCATAAGAAAAAAATGTTTGTAACTAGGTACGGTGATGGGTGCTGTGGTGGTTTAGTCACTAAGTCATGTCTGACTCTTGCGACCCCATTGACTGTAGCCTGCCAGGCTCCTAGACCTGCCAGGCTCCTGCTAACTAGACTTATTTCGATGACCATTTCACAACAGATACAAAAATGGAATCATTAGGTTGTACATCTAAAACTAATATAATGTTATATGTGAATTATATGCTAAAAATTAGTAAGACAATAATAAATAAAATGAGATCTTTTTCAGACATGGAAAGAATTAACAGAATGCACGTGAAATACTTAGTTCCAAAATAACAATTTCTTGCAGGTATTAAATGGTTAAATGATTTAAGCATATTTTAAAGAATTCTTCTGTTTGGATTTGTGCATATTTATAATAAAAAACACATTTAATTGTGTGAATTTTGTGCATTTAGACTTGTGGCAATTCTACATCACGAGTTTTTATTTCACTGCTTATAAACAAATAAGTGGGGAATCCATATCAATAGTTATAGAATCATTGTATCAAGGAAGACATATGTGGAACCTGGAAAAACTGTGCCTGTGTGCTAAGTTGCTTCAGTCGCGTCTGACTCTTTGCAACCCTATGGACCATAGCCCACCAGGCTTCTCTGTCCATGGGATTCTTCAAGCATGAATACTAGAGGGGGTTGCCATGCCCTCCTCCAGGGGATCTTTCCAACCCAGGTATCTAACCCAAGTCTCTTATGTCTCTTATTGGCAAGCAGATTCTTATTGCTAGCACCACCTGGGAAACCCAGAAAAATGGTATAGGTGACTTATTTGCAAAGCAGAAGTAGAGTCTCAGATGTAGATACAAACAAAGGAGGAAGCAGGGGTGGGATGAACTGGGAGATTGGGATTGACATATATACACCACTATATATAAAATAGATAACTAATGAGAACCTAGTGTATAGCACAGGGAACCCTACTGTGCTCTGCAGTGATCTAAATAGGAAGGTAACCTAAAAAAGAGTGGATATATGTATATGTATAACTGATTCACTTTGCTGTAGAGCAGAAACTAATACAACATTGTAAAACAACTATACTACAATAAAATTAATTTTAAAATGCTTAAAAAGGAAGCAATAATAATATATTCAAGTTTTTACTTTCACATACATGCTATTAATTAGTGATCCATGAATGTACCAGTCTTTGGGTTTCCCTGGTGGTTCAGCAGTGAAGAATCTGCCCGCAATGCAGGAGCCACAAGAGATGCAGTTTCAGTCCCTAGGTCAAGAAGATCCCTTGGAGGAGGACACAGCAACCCACTCCAGCATTCTTGCCTGGAGAATCCCATGGACAGAAGAGCCTGGCTGGCTACAGTCCATAGCATCAGAAAGAGTCAGACACAATTGAAGCTACTTAGAATGCAATCTACGGAGAAAGTGTCATTCTGCAACATTTGAATTAGCTGCTTCTGCTGTAATTGGCTCCTTCTATAGGGAGTGAAGAGCTTTGGAATGATAACCCTCCCTCATGGATAGCAATGACATCAAGAATACTTTCAGGACTAGGCCACTGAGGGGGAAGGTGCTCGAGAATTAAGACCGAAAGCTCACTGAAAGCGAAAGCAGGGGCTAGGGATCTCCTTCTTCATCAGAATATTTATCAAATATATGAAAGTATGTAGATCTTGTTTTTCTTGTTTTTGTTTCCCCTAGAAATGGCACCCCACTCCAGTACTCTTGCCTGGAAAATCTCATGGATGGAGGAGCCTGGTGGACTGCAGTCCATGGGGTCGCTAAGAGTCGGACACAGCTGAGCAACTTCACTTTCACTTTTCACTTTCATGCATTGGGAGAAGGAAATGGTAACCCACTCATGTTCTTACCTGGAGAATCCCAGGGACAGGGGAGCCTGGTGGGCTGCCGTCTTTGGGGTCGCACAGAGTTGGACACGACTGAAGCAACTTAGCAGCAGCAGCAGCAACAGATAGTTTGTATTCTTAGGAGCAGCCTGGATAATAGTCATTTCTTAAATTTTCTTTGACCCATCATTGCTAATTTTCACCAGTAACACAAAGTGGAAAAATAACTCAAAGAATAGAAGATTTGGTCATTCAGAATTTACACACTAAATTCAGACAGACGACCAACATGCCCAAAGCAGGAATGGGATCACAAATGATCAGAGTGAAGCAGTTTGAAATTGACATAACTATAAGAGTAGCTAATTATCAGCAGAAGCACCAAATACAAACACTACAGAAGGAAAGTTTTCTGGTAGGCTGACATATTCATGCTATGGGTCACTGAACAATAACCATGCACAAAATGAAAAGTTAACATATTATTACTGATTCTGTAAAAACAACACTGTTATAACTATGCCTGTGTAATTCCATAGCTTGGATATGAAAAAGAAAGAGAAAGTATTTTATGCATTTCAGTAGGTAAGATTGGTAAAATAATTAAAAGTCAAAGAAGATGAGGAATAGTATGGAAGGATAATATCATGGTAGAATTCTATTTAGTTATATTACTTAGAATTATATTCTATTGTAATATATATATATATATACATATATATATTCTATTGTACATATTCTCTGAGAATCCTATTTTATGTAACTGGGTTTCAAAGCATTTCCTAAGTTTTCTTTTTGTGTTATAAAATTAACCAATTTTTTTTCTGACTGCATGCTAAGTCGCTTCAGTCATGGCCAACTCTTTGTAACCCTATGGAATATAGTCCTCCAGGTTCCTCTGTCCGTGGGATTTTCCAGGAAAGAATACCAGAGTGGGTTGCCATTTCCTTCTTCAGGGCATCTTCCTGACCCAGGGACCAAACTCACATCTCCTGCATTGGCTGGCAGATTCTCTATCACTGAACTATCCGGAAAATCCCTGAGTAATACAAAGCAAGCTTTAATGTTATCTCATGCCCTCCAGAGACCAGAAAGGAGGAACGGGGAGCATCCTTTGCCAAACATAAAAATAAATAAGTGAAGATTATCATCATAATTGTGGAAAGGAACACTGCACTTGATCAGGAGAGAACTGATCGGCAGGGGTGGAGTAACAGAAGGGAGGTGTGTTTATGGAGTAATTTTAGCACTTTATACCCCCAAGAAACTAGACCCATTTACATTCTTTCAACAGACATTTATTGATCACTTACTACTAGATGCTGGTGATATAGCAGGGAGCAAAACAAAAATCCTTCCCTAGAGAGCTTACATTTTAGTGAGGGGGGTGATAGACCAGAAGCAGATAAATAAGAATATTAGATAACAAGTTAAATTATGATAAGTGCTCTGAGGAAAACAGGGGAGAGAAAGATAATCAGGAGCTACTGTGTCTGGGGAGGAGGCTGAGATGGATTTTAAACCAGATGGTCAAGGAACAGAAGGTTGCTAGAGGTTGCTAGAGCAAACAACTTTAGAAGTCATTGTTTTACACAACATCTCTATGAAAATTGTAAAAATTCCTGGCTTGCAATGTATTTAGAGATTTATCTACAAAGATGTTTATCACAGCTTTATTTATAGTAGCAAGAAAATATAAATAAAGTAAAACTCCAACTGAAGCATTTGTTAAATAAAATACAGATGGAAAAAAAAGATGAAACAACATTTTAAAATTGTGTTGTGGAAGAAAATTTAAAGACATGGGGTATGTGCTCCATAGTTGCAAAAACATATATGCCATATGCTTCGTATTTCTTTGGTATATTTTTTCCAATTATAAAAGAGGGCAATGGCATTACATAAAATATTGATAATATTACTATCACAAAGGCATGATAGAGATTTTTTATTTTTTTAAACCTTATCTTTTTCATTTTGTATTAGAAACAAGTTTCCTTCTATAAAAAATTAAAATAAATTGGAAAGACCTAAAATTTAGAACATTTACAACTGCCTTTATAAGACATAGAAAAGATGCTTTTCCAATTTAAAGATGACAATTGGATAAGCATCTTTTCTATGTCTCATAAAGGAGAGAGGTGGGAGGAGGGTTCAGGATTGGGAACTCATGTACGCCCGTGGCGGATTCATGTCAATGTATGGCAAAACCAATATAGTATGGTAAAGTAAAATAAAAAATAAAGATGACAATTTGAAGAGTTGACATTGTGTAAGAAGAATCAAGATCAGAGATTATTTTGACAGACTGGAAAGGGCCAAACACATCAAGATAAACTTTATTAAAGATAAATTTCAAATCTCAAATTGGGCTTTTTAAAAATCAATTTAAGAGTTATAGTTTAACTGGGAGATCTATTTGACAGCAGCTCATGTAAAGAAAGACCTGAGGGTGTTAATGGCCACAAGCTCTACAGAAGCTCACAGTCTGACACAACTGCTTAGAAGCTAATTAATTTTTCCGTTAATCAATATGTTTCTGGTGTCAGCATGGGAGACCTAATGGTCCCTCTGTAGCCTACACTGGTCAGATAAAATTGGGCCCCCAGATGTGGTGAAACATTCTCACTGCAGCTTGTTTTTCTCCTTACACCCCTAGTCCCACTTGAAACTCAATAATTTAAGCAATGCTCTTTTAATATCCTCTGTCTCTGCTAAAAGACGCTTACTCCTTGGAAGAAAAGTTATGACCAACCTAGACAGCATATTCAAAAACAGAGACTTACTTTGCCGACTAAGGTCCGTCTAGTCAAGGCTATGGTTTTTCCTGTGGTCATGTATGGATGTGAGAGTTGGACTGTGAAGAAGGCTGAGCGCCGAAGAATTGATGCTTTTGAACTGTGGTGTTGGAGAAGACTCTTGAGAGTCCCTTGGACTGCAAGGAGATCCAACCAGTCCATTCTGAAGGAGATCAGCCCTGGGATTTCTTTGGAAGGAATGATGCTAAAGCTGAAACTCCAGTACTTTGGCCACCTCATGCGAAGAGTTGAGTCATTGGAAAAGACTCTGATGCTGGGAGGGATTGGGGGCAGGAGGAGAAAGGGACGACAGAGGATGAGATGGCTGGATGGCATCACTGACTCAATGGACGTGAGTCTGAGTGAACTCCGGGAGTTGGTGATGGACAGGGAGGCCTGGCGTGCTGGGATTTATGGGGTGGCAAAGGGTCGGACACGACTGAGTGACTGAACTGAACTGAACTGTCTCTGTTATCCTGCAAGCCCCCTGAGGGCAGGGACTGTGCCTTTATGCCTTTGTTATTTACTGCTTTATCTCCAATGTCTAATGTAGACACTCACACATACACACACAAAAATTGCCCATCAGTAATGTCAGTTACAGTAACCTCATTTATTTATTCTATTTGACAACACTTAACATTATGTCTATGTGTGCTAGGTGTGAATCTAAGACCTTTAGAGATAGATATTAATTCTTTAATCTTTACTGCACCCATGTGAAGCAGGTATATGAGAGTACTGAGACAGAGAGGTTATGAAATGTACCCAAGTTGTTAAGGGGCAGAGCTGAAATCTAAACACCGGTACACCACATTCTGCTGACTTTCAGGAACAAAACTCTGAATAATGGACACCTAGGTTGCTTCTGTATCCTGGCTATTGTAAATAGTGCCGCAATGGACATTGGGCTGCATGTGTCTTTTTGAATTATGGTTTTCTCAGGGTATATGCCCAGCAGTGGGCTTCACAGGTAGCTCAGCTGGTAAAGAATCCGTCTGTAAGGCAGGAGACTTCAGTTCAATTCCTGGGTTGGAAAGTTCCCCTGTAGAAGGGATAGGCTACTCACTCCAGTATTCACGGGCTTCCCTGGTGGCTCAGATGGTAAAGAATCCCCCTGCAACGCAAGAGACCTGGGTTCTACCTCTGGGTTGGGAAAATCCCTTGGAGGAGGGCATGGTAACCCACTCTAATATTCTTGCCTGGAGAATCCCATGAACAGAGGAGCCTGGAGGGCTACAGTCCATGGGGTCGCAAACAGTCAGACTTGACTGAGCAACTAAGCACAGCGCCTGTGCAGCAGTAGGATTGCTGGGTCATATGGTAGTTTTACTCCTAGTTGTTTTTAAAGAATCTCTATACTGTACTCCATAGGGGCTGTATCAATTTACATTCCCACCCACAGTGGACGTTGTTGTTATTTAGTCACTAAGTCCTGTCTGACTCATTAGCAATCCCTTGGACTATAGCCCATGAGGCTCCTCTGTCCATGGGATTTTCCAAGCAAGAATACCAGTGAGGGCTTTCATTTCCTTCTCCAGGGGATCTTCCCAACCCAGGGATCAAACCTACGTCTCACTGAGCCACTGGGAAGCCCAACAGTGCAAGAGGGTTCCCTTTTCCCCACACCCTCTCCAGCATTTACTGTTGTAGACTTTTTGATGATGGCCATTTTGAGTGGTGTGAAGTGATATCTCATTGTAGTTTTTATTTGCATTTCCCTAATAATGAGTGATGTTGAGCATCTGTTCATTTGTTTGTTGACCATCTGTATATCTTCTTTGGAGAAATGTCTGTTTCTAGGTCTTCTGCTAATTTCTTTTTTTGGGTTGTTTATTTTTCTGCATGAGCAGCTTGTATATTTTAGAGATTAACCTTTTGTCAGTTGCTTCACTTGCAATTATTTTCTCCCATTCTGACGGTTGTCTTTTCATCTTTATAGTTTCCTGTGCTGTGATAAAGGTTTTAAGTTTAATTAGGTTCCATTTGTTCATTTTTACTTTTATTTTCATTACTCTAGGAGTTAGATCAAAGAGGATCTTGCTGCAATTTATGTCAAACAGTGTTCTGCCCATGTTTTCCTCTAAGAGTTTTATAATAAGTTTCTGGCCTTACATTTCAGGTCTTTAATCTATTTTGGGTTTATTTTGGTGTATGGTGTTAAGCAGTGTACTAATTTCACTCTTTTTCATGTAGCTGTCTAGTTTTCTCAGTGTCATTTACTGAAGAAGCTATATTTTCTCCACTGAATATTTTTGCTTCCTTTGTTAAAGATAAGGTGCCCACAGGTGTGTGGGTTTATCTCTGGGCCTTCTGTTTTGTTCCATTGATATGTATTTCTGTTTTGTGGCAGTACAGTAGTCTTGCTTACCTTAGCTTTATAGTATAGTCTGAGGTCGGGAAGATTGATTCTTAGAGGTCTTTTTCTTTCTCTATTGCTTTGGCTATTTTTGTGCTTCCATACAAACTGTAAAATTTTTTGTTCTAGCTCTGTGAAAACAGCCATGGGTAATTTGATAGGGATTGCACTGAATCTGTAGATTGCTTTGGGTAGCATAGTCATTTTCACAATATTGATTCTTCCAATACAAGAATGTGATATATTTCTCCATCTGTTTCTGTTGTCTTCAATTTCTTTCATCAGTGTCTTTCAGTTTTCTGCACACAGGTCTTTTATCTCCTTAGGTAAGTTTATTCCTAGGTATTTTATTCTTTCAGTTGCAATGGTGAACGGGATTGTTTCCTCAGTTTCTCTTATAAAAAGGGACGAATTTGAGTCAGTTGAACTGAGGTAGATGAACCTAGAGCCTGTTATATACAGTGAAGTCAGAAAGAGAAAAAACAAATACTGTATATCAATGCATATATATGAAATCTAGAAAAATGCAGATATCGAGAAAGGACACTGAAAAAAAAAATCATGCCTTATCTGTAGGAAGTTGATCAGGAAAAGGAGGCTAAGTGACATACCATCTTGAAAGGTTTAAAAGAAATGGACCAATTTAAGCCAAAAACCAACAACAACAACAACCAAAAAAACCAGAGTTGACATGATTACTTGACTTTGAATTTAGAGCACTTCTATGCAAGACAGGAAGTAATAATGAAAATTAATGAACTCTCCTACGTAAAGTATGAACCTGTAACCCTAGTTACTAGGGCAATACCTATTGATGCCTGTGGTAGCAGCACAATTATCAACAGCATTCTCTTTCACTCTCAAAAATGTTTCAGTTTGGACAATCAGTTATTGCATGGTCACCAAGTTTGTGGCCTAAAAGATTTCATGTCATTCACACACTTAATTTTTACAAAAGTCTTGCTGGTGGTTTAGTCGCTATGTTGAGTCTGACTCTTGCAACCCCATGGGCTGTAGTCCACCAGGCTCCTCTGCCCATGGGATTTTCCAGGCAAAAACACTGGAGTGGGTTTCCATTTCCTTCTCCAGGGGATCTTCCCATCCCAGGGATTGAACTTGGGTCTCCTATGCTGCAGGCAGATTCTTTACCAACTGAGCTATTAGGGAAGTCCTATGTAGTAGGTATTGATATTAGTTTACCATTCCTCGTTCTTCAACCTGAGAAACATAAACTTGTTCCAAAATACTTCACTAGTTAGTGGCAGAGCTGTGACCTGGACCCAGATTGCCTGATTTAAGCTCTTATGTGTTTTCTGTCTACTCTGCTGAGTAATTCAACTTGCTCTGTACTGCTACAGAGCACAGGACTAGGACAAATAGGTAGATATCCCTAAGAAATACTTTACCCTCAAATGACACCCCACCTGTAATGTGTTTGTATATCAGGAAAAAAAAAGAAGACTGACAATGACTGAATTATATGGTCCGTTGAAAACCTCATCACTAAAAAGTGCCCAAACCCAGGACTGAATGGGCAAGGGGCAAGGTTTTCACCAAGGAGGGCTCCTGCACCAAGAGAGCCTTGAACCTGTGAGCATCTCAGAACGTGAGACACAGATTTTTGGGAGACAAAGGAACAATTCGTGGGTCATGAAGTGAATTTTGGCACTACATGGCCCTAGCATTCCAAATCAGTGACAGGCCTAGTGAGAACTTTAGATTCCCCTTTTAATTATGGTTTCAATCCTTCCATCACTGCCTACGGGAAATCCTGAGATTGGTGCTAATACAATTGTAATGTTACTCATGAGAAAAACAACCCCTCAAAGATGTCTACATCCTAATCACTAGAACCAATGTGTATGTTATCTTACATGGCAAAAGTGATCTTAACAGACAGGATTAAGGTTAAGAACCTTGAAATGTGAATACTACTTTGGAGTATCTGAGTGAGTCCAATCTAATTCCCTGAGTCCTCAAAAGAGGACAGTTTTTCTCAGCTTCAGAAAGAAAGAGCCATAAGGACAGAAGCAGAGTCAAAGAGATGCAATGTTGCTGCTCAGAGAATGGAAGAAGGCAGACCATGAGCCAAGAAATGCAGTGGCCTCTAGAAGTTGGAAAATGCAAGGAAATGGGTTTGGTCCCTAGGGACTCCAGGAAGTACTGTAGCCCTGCCAAGACTTGATTTTAGCCATGAGACCAGTGTCCAACTTTTGACTTACAGGATTAAGAAAACAAGCCACCAAGGTTACAGTAATTGTTCATAGCAAGGATATGGAACTCATAATGAAGGGTATGGGGACAGGCAAAAATTATGAAAATGGTATTGAAATAAGTGAGGTATAGAAAGCAATTACTCTAAATGACTTACATCGTTACTTCCAATTCTGCAGGACTCTGATGATATTCCATCACCTGTCAGATTTCAGTCCTTCCTAGTAGCTAGTTTGGTGTTTCCTGTGTTTTCATAGGCAATCCAGGAAGAAATCTAAGAACAGAATAATTGAAGTGAAACAAAATCTTATTTGGGGAGAGTTTGCTTATTTTTCAGGGATACAGTGCTGGAGATGTAGGTATGACCTTCTTACTTACAATCAAGTCATTTTTAGGTGAATTCCCTTGTCGAGAGTTATCCTCTTGTCCGAGATTAGTCAGTTTTATTATTCACACATGACAGTATTTTTCTTAAAAAATATTGGCTATACCAGTTTTACAGATTAACCTAAGGAATTTTCTGCTCCAGTTGATGTGAAAAGCAATCAATGTATCCCAATAAAACACAAGTCGAATTTGATAGCATATGGTGAGTTCATGTTATATTTAAAGGAGCAAGCAATTAGGATTAACCAAGTCTATTTGCTCCAACTTGTCTTGTTCTGCCATTTTGAAAATTCACAGCCTACAGGCTCATGCTTGATTACAATAATACCTAATGCACCTGGTTGACGTAACAATTAACCATTCCACATTCATCATATTCTCCTTTGACTCAATTACACATGTTGAGATACACACAAACGTCTTCAGGAGAAAAACAGAGGTTAATTCAAGACAGAGGGAAATGTGAGCACTCCATATTGTTTGATTATATGTTACATGTGTAATCTGTATACCAATAAAGAAGGACAAGCATATAGCCAGTGAATACATAATCAGGGTCATTAAAAGAGAGCTTGTAATTTCATAATGTTAGTCAAATGCTATTTGATCAACTTGCTTCCAACAACTAATGAGGCAAATAGATGTCAACTCATCTTAAATCTAAAGAATGGCATATCCTAGAACCAGAGGTGGTTTTTTTTTTTTAATTTTTCATCTTTCTTAGGGTGAATTCATTTATCTTGAAGAAATGTATTTTCATGCTAATGCCAATGAAATAATACCCAAGAGCAGATTTGAAAATGGCAGGTTGCAATTTATTCTAGCCGTGGAGCCATGGAATGGCCACAGTCTCCAAAAATGCCTGTTATCAAATAGTCAGAAAATTCTTGAGTAGACACCCCCCTGAGTCATCATCTTCAGGCTACTAAAACACCATACTTCACTCACATGCTACAAATTGAAATAAGAATGGAAAATTGATCTTCTCCTGAAGAAAATCTTAATAATAGATTTCCAGTTTAGTTTTAAGGAGAAAATGTCATACTCTTTTAGCGAAGAGTGATTTGACTGTGTAATAGGCCTTACCCATAGTACAGGAAATGTATTTTTGAGTTCTTTAACGATTGATGACTGTTCACATGATACACAGCTAGTTTTGAATTACTGCACTTTCACCACTGAGAAGAATGTAAAATACCATTTTTTCTTTAAAAATATATATATTTTTTTATTCCTGATACAAGTAGGAATTCTTTTGAGGTCAATGGTGTTTGTTTTAGAGCAAAGTTGATATTGCTCAAATCCTGGGTTCTAGCAAATTATTAATTAATTGATAATTAATTATTAATTAATTATTGATAATTAATTATTAATTAATTATTGATAATTAATTATTAATTAATTATTGATAATTAATTAAGATTAATTGCAGAAATCATACAGATTAATTACTTCTGGACTCTTTTTAATAAATTAAACTTTGTAAAAGATATATTGTATATCCATTGCCTCTTTCTAACATATCCCCTATTACAGATAGAGCTGAAGGAAACCTGATAAAATCATGTCACACTGTCCCATCTTCACTCAATTCAAGTTATATTACAACATTAGACTTTTAGAAGCAGACTTTTGGAAGTTCCTTGGAAGCAGGAGCCTAATGTCTAGAGTTAGAAAGTAGGAACCCCATTCCTTGCTTTACTGACATATCCTCAGTAAATAGTGTGTGGGAAATCGTCTACATACAGCCGTACACACTGTATATGACTTTAATAACACCAGAGTGTTTATTTTATATTTAAAGAGAAAAATTAGGTTGACTCTCAAGTGAGCATGTAAACATCTTCTCTAGCCCTATAATATAGTAGCTGATTTTGGCTCAAAGACTGAAACTCAGCTTTCCTAGACAGCCACTTCTGTGATCACATTTGTGTAAAACACCGTTAGTTCCAATAACTAAACAATACTATTTGGCATGGGGAAAACCTGATCCAAGCATATTTTTCTTTTTAAACACAAAATTTTGAAACATCTTAATTCTTTAGGTACTAACTAGAGTCAAGGGACCCTTTATTCTAGCTCTAATATCATAAACCTGTCTGAAAAACCAAGGGTTTTTTTTGAGCAGACAACACACAGATACTCAGACACACATTACTTGATGTTTCAATTAACACCATTTCAAAGTTCAATACTCAGAGCCTTTCCATTAAAATTTCAAAAAACTCAAAGTTCTCAGCAATATCTTTTGTTGCTGTTGTTTAGTCAGTCAGTTGTATCCGACTTTTTTGCGACCCTTTGGACTATAGCCTGCCAGGCTCCTCTCTCCATGGGGATTCTCCAGGCAAGAATACTGGAGTGGGTTGCCATTTTCTTCTCCAGAATCTTTGATATGACCGTAAAACTCTTACAAGCCTTAGAGACATGTACTTATGCTCTTTCTTTTTTTTTTTTAGTAGAAATCAATAATTCTGTTTTCAGTGGGGATAATAGATACATGGTGTATTTGTAAACTATTAGCACTGTTCTAAAAAGGAAATAAACTCACAGCTGCTTCCAAGGTGGTGTATTATTAGATCTTAATATTTAACTTAGTTTTCTCACCAAAATCGATTTGCTGTTGCTGTTGTTATGACTGCTTCCAGGTGGTTGTCTGCCTTAAAGAAATACACAATTAAATTAGTTCAGGAATGTTCTACCCCTAAATTATATTTTCCACTTTTATTTTTATTTTGAAGTGCATCATTTCATCTGGCCTCTGAAAACAATCATGAGGCCTCTCCTTGCTGTGTGTCTCATTTCTCAAAATACCAGCCGACAGGGAAAGGAACAAGAGAACTGGATCTTCCTGATGGAGGTGGCTCCTGCACACAGATCACCAAGCTGAAACTTCACTGCGTTTTTATTGAAAACAATGCATTCCTTGCCTTCACAAAGTGCTCCCCAGTTTTCATAATGAAAACTCTTTCTTTTGCCAGAAACAGTGTACTGTGAAGCAAATGGGGCAGGTTTTATCATAGGAGCAATTTAGCATTACGCTTCTTACACTGACTTTTGATAGCTTGATGACTTTTAGACTTGGGGTGAACATTCCAAAACTCAGTGTTGCCTCAAATATTTCAAATTTCTAAGTCTCATTCTATAGTCCTTTACCCTAGATTTTTTTTAAACCTAAAATCTCTAAAACCAAATCAACTGAGAATCCTTGAATGGTTTCCATTTGATACGTTTTCTGCTTCCATGTGTAAAACACATGGTACTTTGGTAAAACAATTTACTAACCCTCAATGTACCCTGTGGCTGCTCCTCTTGAGAAGGAAAGAAAAAAAATCTTATTACAATGACCTTCCCTGGTAGTTTCCCTGGTGGCTCAGAAAGTAAAATCTGCCTGCAATGTGGGAGACCCTGGTTCTATCCCTGAATCGGGAAGACTCCCTGGGAAAAGGAATGGCAACTCACTCCATTATTCTTGCCTGGAGAATTCCATGGACAGAGGAGCCTGGTGGGCTATAGTCCATGGTGTCACAATGAGTTGGACATGGCCGAGCAACTAACACACTTTAATTTTCCAATGAGCTATGTACAACAATTTTGTGGTTGAGTGCTCTGTGGCTTCTGAAACTTCTTAATTTGATTTTTTAGGTTATGCTCAAAGATCACACTTGGGATTTACCCCCATATACCATCTTTACCAGGACTGGCCTGGTTCATAGTCTGAATAAGCAATAGCCGAAAAGATGTGGCCTCAGGGATCCCAAGATGACTACCTTGCCATCACTAAAATATTCTTTTTTCTCACAATTTGCTGCTCAATTTCTTTGTGACTATCTGAAATATTTTTTAGCAGAGGATGAATTTTTTTCTTTTTGTACTGTGAAAAGTGAAGTCACTCAGTCGTGTCCAACTCTTTGTGACTCCATGGACTGTAGCCTACCAGGATCCTCCGTTCATGGGATTCTCCAGGCAAGAATACTGGAGTGGGTTGCCATTTCCTTGTGGGAAATAGATGGAGAAACAGTGGAAACAGTGTCAGACTTTATTTTTGGGGGCTCCAAAATCACTGCAGATGGTGACTGCAGCCATGAAATTTAAAGACACTTACTCCTTGGAAGGAAAGTTATGACCAACCTAGATAGCATATTGAAAAGCAGAGACATTATTTTGCCAACAAAGGTCTGTCTAGTCAAGGCTATGGTTTTTCCAGAAGTCATGTATGGATGTGAGAGTTGGACTGTGAAGAAAGCTGGGCGCTGAAGAACTGATGCTTTTGAACTGTGGTGTTGGAGAAGACTCTTGAGAGTCCCTTGGACTGCAAGGAGATCCAACCAGTCCATCCTAAAGGGGACCAGTCCTGGGTGTTCATTGGAAGGACTGATGCTGAGGCTAAAACTCCAATACTTCGACCACCTCATGAGAAGAGTTGAGTCATTGGAAAAGACCCTGATGCTGGGAGGGATTAGGGGCAGGAAGAGAAGGGGACGTCAGAGGATGAGATGGCTGGATGGCATCACCGACTCGATGGACATGAGTTTGGGTAAACTCCAGGAGTTGGTGATGGACAGGGAGGCCTGGTGTGCTGGGATTCATGGGGTCGAAAAGAGTCGGACACGACTGAGTGACTGAGCTGAACTGAACTGAACTGTGAAAAACTAAGTTAAACATTTAAAAACTCTCACAAAGAATTGCAAATACTGTAAACATTGGATTCCTTCTTGTGTGGAGATTCTGATGGGAGATAAGATGTGCAGGCATAGCATACCTATTGCTAAGGTGAAAACCTGGCATTTGGTGGATGAAAAGGTCTTCTCTGGTGGCTCAGTGATAAAGAACCCACCTGCCAAGGCAGGAGACTTAAGGGACACAGGTTTGATCCCTGGGTCTGGAAGATTCCCCTGCAGAAGGAAAGGGGAACCCACTCCAGTACTCTTGCCTGGGAAATCCCATGGACAGAGGAGCCTAACGGGTAACAGTTTAAGTGACTAGAAAGAGTTGGAGACAACTGAGTACACACCTTTATCTTTTTTTTAAGGGAGACTGAGGATAAACTCATAGCCTGCTGCCTGCCATTGCTCATGATCAATCCTGGAGATTTTAATTATCCTAAAAAGAATGATAATTGTCATAGAGCTTTCTGATACTACAAGAAAATCTCTTCTTCCCCTCTGTGGTAGCTAATTTTTGGGCACAGGTAGAAATATTTTGGAGAAGGGATAGGCTACCCATTCCTGTATTCTTGGGCTTCCTTGGTGGCTCAGATGGTAAATAATCCGCCCACAATGTGGGAGATCTGGGTTCGATCCCGGCGTCAGGAAGATCCACTGGAGAAGGAAATGACAACCCACTCCAGTATTCTTGCCTGGAAAATTCCATGGACAGAGGAGCCTGGCGGGCTACAGTCCATGGAGTCACCGAGTTGGACACAACTGAGCACAACACAGGAATATTTTAACATTGGAGTGTCTATGTTCTAACTTTGAATCCTTCTTGCCTCTCTTCTGTGATCTTCTTAGTACTACTTCCAGTAGTGGGATTTCTTAAGTACTTTAAATGTCAAATGTAACAGTTGTTTTACATAGGGTCTAATAGAACTGTACTACCAAAGAGTTATAATTTATAAATCTTAAGATATTAATTACTATTGGCTGTTGTTAATGATTTACACAATATATTAGGCTAATTAATATTATTGATCAACAGTATCCAGTTAAAAATATATGTATCCATCTCATGTTCCTAGCATATGCCTTCTTAATTTTGAGTCTAAAACTCAGAAATGATATTGACAGAACACGAACCTTTAAAATTAATATTTCATTTTTTAATTTAAAATAATCAATTTTTAAATATTAAGGAAAGTTAATTTTTTATTCCTGGGTTTAATATTTTTGTGATAGAATTTATATTCTTAAACGTCTAGTTTAGAACTCAGTGCTAAAGATCAGCATAGATTAAGAAGCAGCAAACCGTGGCCTCTTGCTATTCAGCCACTGTCTGTTTTTTTATAAATACTGTTTTATTGAAACAGTCACATCCATTCATTATGCATTGTCCATGGCTGTGTTCCTACAAAAGAGTTGAGTCATTGTCACAGAGACCATATGGTCCTCAAAGATGAAGATATTTGTTGTCTGGCCCTTTACAGAAAAAGTTTGCCAACTCCTGCTGTAGGTTAATCAAAACTTCACCAGTTTGAAAAATCTTTAGCAACTCGGTAAATTATTTTCCTGTTGTCAAGGAAATAATCAACTTTATACCTCCAGAAAAAAGATAATTCAAATTTAAGTGTTTTTCTAACCTAATCTGGTGCTATAAAAATAAAATAGCATATGTTAAACATCTAGGATTTGGAGCAATACCACAATTTGTTAGACTTCAGTTTTCTGAAAATCATTTTTTAGTATATCAGGCAGATTATTTGGTGATTCTAAGTTTTGTTTTTAAAAAATGTGATGGAAAATACTAGACAAAAGAGTATAGTGATTTCACAATTAGACAATTCTGTCTGCTGCAAACAAATAGCAATGATACATAAAATACAAAGAGGAAGTCTAATGTACATAATCAGGATCAGAAAGAAGACAACATTGTTAAGGACTGGAAACAAAAGAGAAAAATATGGGACTCAGGACTTCCTTAGTGGTCCAGTGGTTAAGACTCCATGCTCCCAATGTAAAGGGCATGAGTTCAGTTCCTGGTCAGGGAACTAAAATCCTGCATGCCATATGACATGGCCTAGAATACACATACATAATATTACAAAAATTATAAAAACTATAAAATATCTAGGACTTCCCTGGTGGCTCAGATGGTAAAGCATCTGCCTACAATGCAGGAGACCCGGTTCGATCCCTGTGTTGGGAAGATCCTTTGGAGAAGGAAATGGCAACCCACTCCAGTACTCTTGCCTGGAAAATCCCATGGACAGAGGAGCCTGGTAAGCTACAGTCCACAGGGTTGCAAAGAGTCTGACATGACTGAGCAATTTTCTTTATTTTCTTTATAAAATATCTAAGGACATAAAAGAAGATCTGGGAAAATACTGCATACTTAGGAACTGGAAAATCTGAATTTTAATATCTGGTTTCACCTGCACTAACCTCTAACTTTAAGGCAATTTCAATCAAAATTTTCACATACTCTTTTGCAAACTAGATATGTCATCATAAAATTAAGGGAAGAGTATAGGACTAAGAACATAAATTTTAAAAATTTAAGCATTGAGGGCAGGAGGAGAAAGAGTCAACAGAGGATGAGATGGTTGAATGACATCACCAACGCAATGGATATGAGTGTGAGCAAACTCCAGGAGATAGTGAAGGACAGGGAAGCCTGGCATGCTGCAGTCCATGGGGATGCAAAGAATCAGACACAAATTATCAACTAAACAGCAGCAACAACAAAGCATCTAAAGAAGAGAAGGAAAGCAAAACTGTGTACTGTGGGAAGTGGTATACAAAAGAATAAAGAAATATTTATCCTTCATGATGAATAAGGTATGGGACTTTCCTGGAAGTCCAAGGGTTAAGACTTTGCCTTCCAATGCAGGGAAATGTGGGTTCAATCCCTAGTCGGGAGCTAAGATCTCACGTGCATTACAACCAAAAAGCCAAAACATAAAACAGAAGCAATATTGTAACAAATTGAATAAAGACTTAAAAAAAAAAAAAAAGATGAGTAAGTTAAGTTTTAAAGCTAGAATAAAGTGCGTGTGTGTGTGCGTGCACGCATGCGTGGTCAGTTGTATCCAACTCTCCACAGCCCCAAGGACTGTGGCCCGCCAGGCTCCTCTGTGAAGGGGATTTCCCAGGCAAGAATCCTGGAATAGGTTGTCATTTCCTACTCTAGGGTATCTTCCCAACCCAGGGATCAAGCTCGCATCTCTTGCTTCTCCAACCTTGGCAGTCGATTTCTTTACCACTAGCACAATCCGGGAAGCCCTAGAGTAAACTAGTGTGTGGTATTGGCAGAGTGATATACGGATAAACCAATAGAAGTGTGAAGAGTCCATATACACAAGGAAGATTGAAATATGACAGAGATGGCATAAAATCAGTAGAGGAAAGGATGAGTTCAGTTCAGTTCAGTTCAGTCGCTCAGTCGTGTCAGACTCTTTGCAACCCCATGAATCGCAGCACACCAGGCCTCCCTGTCCATAACCAACTCCCAGAGTTCACTCAGACTCATGTCCGTAGAGTCAATGATGCCATCCAGCCATCTCATCCTCTGTCGTCCCCTTCTCCTCCTATCCCCCAATCCCTCCCAGCATCAGAGTCTTTTCCAATGAGTCAACTCTTCGCATGAGGTGGCCAAAGTACTGGAGCTTCAGCTTTAGCATCATTCCTTCCAAAGAAATCCCAGGGTTGATCTCCTTCAGAATGGACTAGTTGGATCTCCTTGCAGTCCAAGGGACTCTCAAGAGTCTTCTCCAACACCACAGTTCAAAAGCATCAGTTCTTCAGTGCTCAGCCTTCTTCACAGTCCAACTCTCACAACCATACATGGCTACTGGAAAAACCATAGCCTTGACTAGAGGGACCTTAGTCAGCAAAGTAATGTCTCTGTTTTTGAATATGCTATCTAGGTTGGTCACAACGTTTCTTCCAAGGAGTAAGCGTCTTTTAATTTCATGGCTGCAATCACCATCTGCAGTGATTTTGGAGCCCCCAAAAATAAAGTCTGACACTGTTTCCACTGTTTCCCCATCTATTTCCCATGAAGTAATGGGACCGGATGCCATGATCTTCGTTTTCTGAATGTTGAGCTTTAGACCAACTTTTTCACTCTCCTCTTTCACTTTCATCAAGAGGCTTTTTAGTTCCTCTTCACTTTCTGCCATAAGGGTGGTGTCATCTGCATATCTGAGGTTCTTGATATTTCTCCCGGCAGTCTTGAGTCTAGCTTGTGCTTCTTCCAGTCCAGCGCTTCTCATGATGTACTCTGCATATAAGTTAAATAAGCAGGGTGACAATATACAGCCTTGACGTACTCGTTTTCCTATTTGGAACCAGTCTGTTGTTCCATGTCCAGTTCTAACTGCTGCTTCCTGACCTGCATATAGGTTTCTCAAGAGGCAGGTTAGGTGATCTGGTATTCCCATCTCTCTCAGAATTTTCCACAGTTTATTGTGATCCACACAGTCAAAGGCTTTGGCATAGTCAATAAAGCAGAAATAGATGTTTTTCTGGAATTCTCTTGCTTTTTCCATGATCCAGCGGATGTTGGCAATTTGATCTCTGGTTCCTCTGCCTTTTCTGAAGCCAGCTTGAACATCAGGAATTTCACGGTTCACGTATTGCTGAAGCCTGGCTTGGAGAATTTTCAGCATCACTTTACTAGCATATGAGATGAATGCAATTGTGTGGTAGTTTGAGCATTCTTTGGCATTGCCTTTCTTTGGGATTGGAATGAAAACTGACTTTTTCCAGTCCTGTGGCCACTGGTGAGTTTTCCAAACTTGCTGGCATATTGAGTACAGCAGTTTCACAGCATCATCTTTCAGGATTTGAAATAGCTCAACTGGAATTCCATCACCTCCACTAGCTTTGTTCGTAGTGGTGCTTTCTAAGGCCCACTTGACTTCACATTCCTGAATGTCTGGCTCTAGATGAGTGATCACATCATCGTGATTATCCAGGTCGCGAAGATCTTTTTTGTACAGTTTTTCTGTGTATTCTTGCCACCTCTTCTTAATATCTTCTGCTTCTGTTAGGTCCAGACCATTTCTGTCCTTTATCGAGCCCATCTTTGCATGAAATGTTCCCTTGATATCTCTCATTTTCTTGAAGAGATCTCTAGTCTTTCCCATTCTGTTCTTTTCCTCTATTTCTTTGCATTGATCGCTGAAGAAGGCTTTCTTATCTCTTCTTGGAATTCTTTGGAACTCTGCATTCAGATGCTTATATCTTTCCTTTTCTCCTTCGTTTTTCACTTCTCTTTTTTTCACAGCTATTTCTAAGGCCTCCCCAGACAGCCATTTTGCTTTTTTGCCTTTCTTTTCCATGGGGATGGTCTTGATACCTATCTGTTGTACAATGTCATGAACCTCATTCCATAGTTCATCAGGCACTCTATCTATCAGATCTAGGCCCTTAAATCTATTTCTCACTTCCACTGTACAATCATAAGGAATTTGATTTAGGTCATACCTGAATGGTCTAGCGGTTTTCCCTACTTTCTTCAATTTGAGTCTGAATTTGGCAATAAGGAGTTCATGATCTGAGCCACAGTCAGCTCCTGGTTTTGTTTTTGCTGACTGTATAGAGCTTCTCCATCTTTGGCTGCAAAGAATAGAATCAATCTGATTTTGGTGTTGACCATCTGGTGATGTCCATGTGTAGAGTCTTCTCTTGTGTTGTTGGAAGCGGATGTTTGCTATGACCAGTGCATTTTCTTGGCAAAACTCTATTAGTCTTTGCCCTGCTTCATTCCACATTCCAAGGCCAAATTTGCCTGTTACTCCAAGTGTTGCTTGACTTCCTACTTTTGCATTCCAGTCCCCTAGAAT
Organism: Budorcas taxicolor; assembly: GCF_023091745.1. Lineage (NCBI taxonomy): Eukaryota > Metazoa > Chordata > Mammalia > Artiodactyla > Bovidae > Budorcas > Budorcas taxicolor. The sequence continues at coordinate 30,241,246 of NC_068931.1, forward strand.
GAAAAGGACATTTTTTTTAGGTGTTATTTCTAAAAGGTTTTGTAGGTCTTCATAGAACCATTAAACTTCAGCTTCTTCAGCGTTACTGGTTTGGGCAGAGACTTGGATTACCGTGATACTGAATGGTTTGCCTTGGAGACAAACAGAGATCATTCTGTCATTTTTGAGATTGCATCCAAGTACTGCATTTCAGACTCCTTGTTGACCATGATGGCTACTCCATTTCTTCTAAGGGATTCCTGCCCGCAGTAGTAAATATAATGGTCATCTGAGTTAAATTCACCCATTCCAGTCCATTTTAGTTCGCTTATCCCTAGAATGTCAACGTTCACTTTTGCCATCTCTTGTTTGACCACTTCGAATTAGCCTTGATTCATGGACCTGACATTCCAGGTTCCTATGCAATATTGCTCTTTACAGCATCGGATCTTGATTCTATCACCAGTCACATCCACAGCTGGGTATTGTTTTTGCTTTGGCTCCATCCCTTCATTCTTTCTAGAGTTATTTCTCCACTGATCTCCAGTAGCATATTTGGCACCTACTGACCTGGGGAGTTCCTCTTTCAGTATCCTATCATTTTGCCTTTTCATACTGTTCATGGGGTTCTCAAGGCAAGAATACTGACGTGGTTTGCCATTCCCTTCTCCAGTGGACCACATTCTGTCAGACCTCTCCACCATGACCTGCCCATCTTGGGTTACCCCACGGGCATGGCTTAGTTTCATTGAGTTTGACAAGGCTGTGGTCCTAGTGTGATGAGATTGACTAGTTTTCTGTGAGTATGGTTTCAATGTGTCTGCCCTCTGATGCCCTCTTGCAACACCTACCATCTTACTTGGGTTTCTCTTACCTTGGGCGTGGGGTATCTCTTCACGGCTGCTCCAGCAAAGTGCAGTCACTGCTACTTACCTTGGATGAGGTTAGTACTTCTAATTCCCAAGGAGTTATGAAATGGTCAAAGAGACTGAAAAGTTGGCCGAGAAAGGAGTGTTTGGTCCACACGTTTTGCCCATTTCTGGTCAGTTCCCAAAGGAGACATTGAGTGCCTCTTGGCATTGGCAGGTCGGTATAAATCCCTGACAGGTTTCTGCCATAAGCCGTATGAGATCACCGTGGAACCGCAGAGCAGGGGCCTTATTGGCTTCATGCAGGGCATGTCATTCATTCACACAAGCATACCATAGAGTTAGCAAAGCAGAGCAGAAAACGTGTTCACTAAGAGAACAAAGAACTATTGCTGCAAGCCCCTTACCTTGTCCTGAAGGATCCCAGAGAAGCCCCCAAGATGAAAGGTTGTTGTCAAATCACGATGCCGGGATTCTTGGCCCCCAGAGGAGAAGAATTCAATCCGGGGCCAGAGACGAGGCTTGATCACTCAGAGCTTTCGTGTAATAAAGTTTTATTAAAGTATAAAGGAGATAGAGAAAGCTTCTGACATAGACATCAGAAGGGGGCAGAAAGAGTGCCATGAACTCACCAGTAAACACTATTGGTGCAATGAAAATAATAATGGAAAATAAATGTAGATTTCTACCTCAGATCATATGAAAAATGTATTTTTTCAACTTTATTAAAGTTCTAAAATTATTCTGAAAGAGATGGGAATACCAGACCACCTGATCTGACTCTTGAGAAACCTGTATGCAGGTCAGTAAGCAACAGTTAGAACTGGACGTGGAACAACAGACTGGTTCCAAATAGGAAAGGGAGTATATTGTATACATCAAGGCTGTATATTGTCACCCTGCTTATTTAACTTATATGTAGAGTACATCATGAGAAACACTGGGCTGGAAGAAGCACAAGCTGGAATCAAGATTGCCAGGAGAAATATCAATAACCCTTAGGGGAGAAAGTGAAGAAGAACTAAAGAGCCTCTTGATGAAAGTGAAAGAGGAGAGTGAAAAAGCTGGCTTAAAGCTCAACATTCAGAAAACTAAGATCAAGGCATCCGGTCCCATCATTTTGTGGCAAATAGATGGGGAAACAGCGGCAGACTTTATTTTGGGGGGCTTCAAAATCACTGCAGATGGTGACTGCAGCCATGAAATTAAGATGCTTACTTCTTGGAAGGAAAGTTATGACCAACCTAGACAGCATATTAAAAAGCAGCGACATTACTTTGTCAACAAAGGTCCATCTAGTCAAGGCTATGGTTTTTCCAGTGGTCATGTATGGATGTGAGAGTTGGACTGTGAAGAAAGCTGAGTGCCGAAGAATTGATGCTTTTGAACTGAGGTGTTAGAGAAGACTCTTGAGAGTCTCTTGGACTGCAATGAGATCCAACCAGTCCATTCTAAAGGAGATCAGACCTGGGTGTTCATTGGAAGGACTGATGTTGAAGCTGAAACTCCAATACTTTGGCCACCTGATGCGAAGAGCTGACTCACTGGAAAAGACCCTGATGCTGGGAAAGATTGAGGGCAGGAGGAGAAGGGGACAACAGAGGATGAGATGGTTGGATGGCATCACCGACTCAATGGACATGGGTTTGGGTGGACTCTGGGAGTTGGTGATGGACAGAGAGGCCTGGTGTGCTGCAGTTCATGGAGTCACAAAGAGTCAGACATGACTGAGAGACTGAACTGAACTCTCCTAAACACAAAAAGTAAACTTTAAAACTTCAAAATTTAAAAAAATAATAAAGAAAAATATTTATCATCTCAGAGTAATAAAGACTTTCTTAAAAATCAGACAAAAATATGATAACCATAAAGATAAAGATGGATAAATTTGACTAAATTAAAGGAAAAGAAGACTATTCAAAAAATACCTTAAATTAAGTGAAAATGAAACAGAAGGAAACAAAAAAGTCATTGACCTGAAGAGACTATTTGCAAAACACATAACCACCAAAAGATTTTTATCCAAATATGTTAACCAAGCAAAACAAAACTCCTGCTTGCTATGGAATAGCAGTCAGTATTGAGGCTGCTAAGTACAAAGAACTTCATTTGAAGGTCTTAAGAACTGCAGTTTGGGAGACACAGATTTAGGTAAAATTAAAAGAGTGTTCTGGAGAAGAATAAGAATCAGGGCTTCTAAAGGTAAAATTCACAGGCTACTTAAGAATTATGATTGAACCTGAAGCAAAGTAGAAAATACTTGTCCTCAAGGGATAGGCTGTCACGAGTTATTTCAGAGTAAGAGTCTGATAAGTATCTTAAGCTTCTGCAACATTAGGCAGAAGTTCTGGATGGCTACATTAGAACAAGAAGTGGTCAAATTTCAAATTCTATTGGCCTGAGACATGCCTGAGTTCTACTTCCTCAATGGCCTCCTGGCTCCATTTTAAGGAGCTCCCTTAGCAATACTGACTCCATTTTTACTTTCTTTTCATAACCAATGAAACAAAGTCCAAGAACCTAGTAGAAAAGTGAGCATAGAGTATGAACAGAAAATTTACAGACATGAAAATCTGCACGTGCGCTAAGTTGTTTCAGTCATGTCCGACTCTTTGTGACCCTATGGACTGTAGCCAGCCAGGCTCCTCTGTCCATGGGATTCTCCAGGCAAGAATACTAGAGTGCATTGCCGTGCCTCCTCCAGGGGATCTTCCCAATCCAGGTATCAAACCCACGTCTCTTACATCTCCTGCAATGGCAAGCGGGTTCTTTACAACTAGCACTACCAGAGAAGCCCATGAAAATCTGAGTACAAAATAAATTTATGGAAAGTGAAAAGAAAGTGTTAGTCGCTCAGTCATGTCTGACTCTTTAGAAACCCCATGACTGTAGCCCACCAGGTTCCTTTGTTCATGGGATTCTCCAGGCAAGAATACTGGAATGGGTTGCCATCCTCTTCTCCAGGGGATCTTCCTGACCCAGGGTTGGACCTGGGTCTCCAACATTGCAGGCAGATTCTTTACCATCTGAGCCACCAGGGAAGCCCCAAATTTATGAAAATGTTAACCTAATTAGAAACTAGAAATAGACAAACCAAAACAAGAGACTGGTATATTGGTATCACACTGGGAAAATTTTCAAAGTCTGCTAATATCAAGTATTGGTGAGGCTTGACACAAGGGAAATTCTTATACTGCTGGTAAGAGCCTAAATTGGGATGACTGCTTAAGAGGACAATTTAACAATATCTAATAAAAAAGAAAAAAAGATTTATTTCATTTGATTTGGCCATTAAACTTCTAGATAAACAGTCCAGAGAAACTCAGGAACCAGTATACAAGGAAATTTATACAACACTGTTCAGAGACGTCATAAAAGTGAAAGAACTGGAATCTATCTGAATACCCATCAATCAGAGAACAAGTAGCTGTCTACTCACACAATGAAGTACTTGTTAGAGAAATTAATAAACCATGTCTAAGTCTTAAAAATGTGTGTATGTGTGGTGCTCAGTCGTGTCCAACTCTTTATGACCCCATGGACTGCAGCCCACCAGACTCCTCTGTCTATGGAATTTTCCAGGCAAGAATACCAGAGTGGGTTGCCATTTCTTACTTCAGGGTATTCTCCTGACCCAGGGATGGAACCCGAGTCTCTTTCATCTCCTGCACTGAGGCAGATTCTTCACTGCAGAGCCACAAGGAAGGCTAATAATGTGGTGGGGGGGGGGGCGGAGGGGGGTGGGGAGAGGTCATATAACAATATGTGAAGTTTATTATTAATGTAAAATTTGGAAAGTACAAAAATATAAATATAATTGATGAGTGGTTTTTTGTTTTGTTTTTTTTTGCCCATGCCATGTGGCTTGTGAGATCTTAGTTCCCCAACCTGGGGTCAGCCTGGGCCCTCAGCAGTGAAAGCACAGAGTTCCAACCACTGCACCCCCAGGGAATTCCAAGGACATAAAAGCATGCTTCAAAATGAAAAAGAGGATATTCAGAGTGAGTTCCAGTAGGAGATACGGAGCTGGGTAGGGGTACTCAGATGGGCTTCCCAGGTGGCGTTAGCAGTAAAGAATCTGTCTGTCAATGCAGGAGACGCAGGTTTGATCCCTGGGTCGAGACGATCCCCTGGAAAAGGACACAGCAACCCATTCCAGTATTCTCGCCTAGATAATCCAGTGGACAGGGGAGCCTGGTGGGCTACAGTCCATAGCATCGCAAAGAGTCAGACATGACTGAGAATGCACAGGTGAGCATGCAGAAGAAACTTATTAGGTAATAGAATAGAAATTTCATCCAGGGGGTGCCAGTTTGGCATCTGGTCCCTTAACTAGCATACTATACAGCCCTGCTGGCCTATAAATATGGGAAAGTGCTAGTATTTGATACAGCTTGAGTACCTGAGGTTTTAAAAAACTGTATTACACTGTAATAATTCTATGACTTCATAAACATTTTAGTTTGATTTTTTAAGAAGTATGCATGCATACATACTAAATTGCTTCAGTCCTGTCCAACTCTTTGTGATCCTATGGCCTGTAGCCCACCAAACTCCTCTGTCCATGGGATTCTCCAGGCAAGAAAACTGGAGTGGGTTGCCATGCCCTCCTCCAGGGGGTCTTCCCAACCCAGGGATTGAACCCGGGTCTCTTATGTTTCCTGCATTGGCAGGCAGGTTCTTTACCACTAGTGCCACCTGGGTAGCCCAATAAAAAGTGTATAAATATTTTAAAAGAACTGTAGTTTGTTTACTGGGCTTCCCTGGTGGCTCAGTGGTAAAGAATCTGCCTGCCATTGTAGGAGACACAGGTTCAATCCCTGGTCTGGGAAGATTGTACATGCCTTGGGGAAACTGAGCCAGTGGGCCACAACTACTGAGCCTGTGCTCTGGGGCCCGGGAGCTGCAGCTGCTGACCCCACACACTGCAGCTACTGAAGCCTGCACACTCTAGAGCTAGTGCTCCACAGCAAGAGAGACCTGCACACCGAAGCTAAAGGGTACACAGCCACAACTAGAGAAAAGCCCTCAAAGCAATGAAGACCCAGCATAGCCAAAAATAAGCAAATAGATAAAAATAAACATTTTTAAAAAATTAAAAGTTAATTGCATTTATAAAAATAAGGGATCCATCATTCATTCCAATGGTTGGAATTCCAATTCCAGCCCTTTTAATCTAATAATAACAATAATGTGACAATAAATTATTTTGAATCTTTGCTTAGTTTATAAGCATTCCTTTTTTTTTTTCTTTTTGGTTTCCAAAATATTCCTAAGCAGAATTCCTTAAAAATAACTCAATAGTACCATTACATGGAAACCAAATTTCGCTATTATTTCTTCATGAAGGGAAAACATGCTATTTATGTATTTGTATTATCTTAACCATTACGTGGGCATCCGGAATTCTCTTTATAAATGCGTAAGAGCAGCTGTGAGGGGACTTTTGTGCTTTGGGAATTATAAATACATTCAATAATACAGAAAGAAAAACAAAGAAATTGCCCATATACCTTAATCTGTAATACGTTTGCTTTCCCAACAGCAGAAGCTCATTCATAGTATTCATGTGTGTGTGTGTGTTAGCTGCCCAGCTGTGTCCAGCGCTTAGTGATCCAATGGACTGTAGCCCGCCAGGCTCCTCTGTCCATAGGGAGTCTCCAGTCAAGAATACTGTGGACAAGAATACCGCTGTGCCCTCTTCCAGGGGATCTTCCCAACCCAGGGATCGAACCCAGGTCTCTTATATCTCCTTCACTGGCAGGTGGGTTCTTTACCACTAGTGCCACCCGGGAGGCCCAAAAAACAAAGTACATAATCCTAAATTCTAGCCTCAAAACCCAAAGAATAAAGCAGCAGTGATAAGAGCAGTGGTCTTGCCAAGACGGGGGGAGGGAGGGGGGTTGGTGAGACCCCAATCCTCTGCAGTCTATTTGTGCCCCCTCCCCACGATTGTGTACACCAGTGTGATTTTGAACATGAATTCTGTCCTGTGTGATTGGATAAGATTTAGTGGGGAAATGAGTATTGATAGCAAAGCAAGTGACATGTGATTCTATGTGTACATCCACAGGAGGCAAGGGTCTGAAGGTTAAACGTACTGTGATGCTTTACCTCCCACGCAGCAGAAGGAAAGCTCTTCCCTAACTTTTCAGTTCCTGAGTCTTTTTGTTTATTTTGAGAGTACAGTAAATGTGATGTGATTTTGATTTATGTCATTGAACCAATGCCAAATTAAACATCATTATTGTGACAACTTACATGTAGATGCTATTTCATACTGTCATTTTTTTATATTAAAAAATACTTGCATCTCATTCTGATGTCATGTGTGGGTAAAGGAAACTCTCAGTTCAGTTCAGTTCAGTTCAGTCGCTCAGTCGTGTCCGACTCATTGTGACCCCATGAACCACAGCACACCAGGCTTCCCTGTCCATCACCAACTCCCAGTGTCCACCCAAACCCATGTCCATTGAGTCAGTGATGCCATCCAACCATCTCATCCTCTGTCATCCCCTTCTCCTCCTGCCTTCAATCTTTCCCAGCATCAGGGTCTTTTCCAGTGAGTCAGCTCTTCGCATCAGGTAGCCAAAGTATTGGAGTTTCAGCTTCAACATCAGTCCTTCCAATGAACACCCAGGTCTGGTCTCCTTTAGGATGGACTGGTTGGATCTCTTTGCAGTCCAAGGGACTCTCAAGAGTTTTCTCTAACACCTCAGTTCAAAAGTGTCAATTCTTTGGTGCTCAGCTTTCTTTAGTCCAACTCTCACATCCATACATGACCACTGGAAAAACCATAGCCTTGACTAGATGGACCTTTGTTGACAAAGTAATGTCTCTGCTTTTTAATATGCTGTCTAGGTTGGTCATAATTTTCCTCCCAAGGAGTAAGCGTCTTTTAATTTCCTGGCTGCAATCACCATCTGCAGTGATTTTGGAGCCCAGAAAAATAAAGTCAGCCACTGTTTCCACTGTTTCCCTATCTATCTATTTGCCACGAAGTGATGGGACCGGATGCCCTATTCTTAGTTTTCTGAATGTTGAGCTTTAAGCCAGCTTTTTCACTCTCCTCTTTCACTTTCATCAAGAGGCTCTTTAGTTCTTCTTCACTTTCTGCCATAAGGGTGGTGTCATCTGCATATCTGAGCTTATTGATATTTCTCCTGGCAATCTTGATTCCAGCTTGTGCTTCCTCCAGCTCAGCATTTCTCATGATGTACTCTGCATATAAGTTAAATAAGCAGGGAACCGTTATGTATATCTAATTAAAAGTAAAACCAGAAACTCCTCTTCTCATCAGATTGCGATTCATCGCAATTCATTGCAGTGGCCTACAAAACATATCTGACACCCAAAGAGGGTCCTATTTTAATACTCTTTTCTCTGTACAACAAACTGATTTTCAGTAACAATCAGGAAATAATTAATTTCAAAGACATTTCTCATATGAACCTAAAGTTTTACTTACTGAAATAAAGTAATACACTTCACAGTTTGCATTTATCCTTTCACTGTTTTACATTTAAGCATGAATGGTGTTGGAAAGGGGGAAATTTCTTCCTCTACTTCCCTTGAGTTCTTGTGTCTGGACTTACACCAAGACTGGCATAAGACAGATTAACAGGAGAAAAAGAAACAAATTTTAATTCATATGCATGGAGGTCTCATAGACATGGGACTTAAGAAGGGACCCAAGCAGCCAGTTTTTATACTTTTTAGACAAAAAAACAATGCATTTGTGAGGCATGGACAGGACAAGAATTGTACACTCTGTGTGGTTAGTTAGTGAAGAATCTAGAAAGACTGGGTAGGGGTAGTGAAATAAAGAAGTAACGGTTTGTTTATATAGGCTTCTTGCTCCAAATTTCCTGTCTCTGGGAGTAAGGGTGCCCTTTTATCTCCAGATGCAGGGGAAGAGTGTACTTTTCACACCAGAGATCTATTATTTCCTGCTTTCAGGGAATCAGAGAGGAAGGTCAGAGAGTCCTTTTTGCATTGGCCATTTCTTGAATAACTTGATTTTTTATTTACTTCTTTATTTATTTTAATATTTGTCTTATTTATTTACTTATTTATGGTTGCACTGGGTCTTTGTTGATGCACAAGGGCTTTCTCCAGCTGCAGTGAGTAAGGGCTACTCTTGAGTTTCACTGCACAGAGTTCTCACTGTGGTGGCTTCTCTCGTGGTGGAACATGGGCTCTAGGTGAGCAGGCTTCAGTAGTTGTGGCTCATGGAATTAGTTGTTCTGTGGCATGTGGGGTCTTAGTGCCCCAATCAGAGATCAAACCCATGTCCCCTGCACTGGCAGGATTCTTAACCACTGGATGACTAGGGAAGTCCCTTGACTAACTTTAATTCAAAATAATCAATCTATTATTACATTTTGGAGAGGCCCGCCCTGAGCCCCAACAGCGGTCATGTAGAATGATGGAACAGAAATAACTCTAGTTCTGTTTCTTCTTTGCATGCTTCCCTGGGCCAGCATGTTGATTTCAAACCTACTGTCTAAATGCAGAAATCTATTAAGTACCCCGGGAGATAGTGGAGGACAGAGGACTCTGGTGTGCTGCAGCCCATCGGGTGGCAGAGAGCCAGACACGACATAGTGACTAAACAACAATGACAAATAAAGCACCACAAGGTTGGAGCCAGGATGCTTAGCTGAACGCAAGGAGGTAACCCTTATGTATAGCGGATGGAAGCAATGGTTCAACAAATCAACTCTGTGCGGAATGTAGTGTTCACTAAAGGATAGGTAATAAAACCATCAGGAGCACCACAGTAATTATTGAGTCATCCAACAAGATTTTTTCAGAGAGTTTTTAGCACTAGCATTATTAGAAATTGTTGCCATCTGTGATAAGAAAAAGAAGAGGGAGGGTAGGCCAACTTTTGATCGGTTGTATTATTATTTTTAAATCTTGCTTGTGTGCACGTGCTCAGTCATGTCTGACTCTGCAACCACATGGACTGTAGCCTGCCAAGCTCCTCTGTCCATGGGATTCTCCAGGCAGGACCACTGGAATGGGTTGCCATGCCCTCCTCCAGGGGATTCTCCCGACCCAGTGATTGAACCTGAGTCTCGTGTGTCCCCCACAATGGAAGGCGGGTTCTTTACCACTGAGCCACCTGGGTTTTTTAATCTACTACAGCCAATTCACCTTGCTCTTGCCAGCAGGTGGGTGAACTGATTTCACTGCTCTAGCCTTGGAAAGCCACTGGCCATCCTATGTACCCATTCTGGAGCCTGGACCACTCCTGAAAGCCAGAGCACGGGACAGCCATCACTGACAGCAGAGATTTTTCATGAGTGGCCATGTCGTCACTCTGGCTTTCATACCTCATCTCTTTATTTACCACCATCTTCCTAAAGATGCAGGCTTCCCTCATAGCTCAGTTGGTAAAGAATCTGCCTGCAGTGCAGGAGACCCGGTTTCAATTCCTGGGTTGGGAAGATCCCTTGGAGAAGGAAATGGCAACCCACTTCACTATTCTTGCCTGGAGAATCCCATGGACAGAGGAGCCTGGCAGGCTACAGTCCATGGGGTCACAAGAGCTGGACACGACTTAGTGACTAAACCACCACCACCACCACCATCTTCCTAAAATGGAATTGCCTGGCTTGTGGAGAAGTAACCTCCCAACTGGGTCATTATTGAGTTCAGGGAAAGAAGCAGTGTTCATGCAGTAAGCCAGGGGATGAGGGCAACCTGGAATGAGAGTGAAAGGTTCTGTCATGAGTTACTGCTCTAAAACAGAAATGGTTCAGGACTTCCCTGGTGGCCCAGTGGCTAAGACTCTGCCTTCCCAACGCAAGGGGCTGGGTTAAAAAAGAAAAAGAAACGAAATGGCTGGAAATGAGGTCTCATGAAGAAATATGCTGTTCTTCTTTCCAGAAATGACTAGATAAAGATGTTTGAAAGTCTGACAATTTAAAGCAGATGGAAACAGCACTGTATGGGAAAGTGACTAAGGTTTATTGAGCATCTACTGTGTGTACCAGCACTCCCCTCACTTTATCTCCTTTAAGCCCTCTACATATCATTTCTATTCTATAACATGAATGTTTTGAAGGTTAGAAGAGAGAGTTTATCCACTGAGCTAGGGTGAACAATAGAGGAAAATGAACTTTTGCTAAGGATTCATTATGTACTGAGCACTGAGCTATCGCTTTAAATATAATATGTTTGCAAAGAGCCTTGCAAAATACATATTATTATTTTCAGAATACAGAGAGTAAAACTGGGCTCAGAGTTTATGATATTCAAACTGAGTTCATCCTGCATTAATATAAAATAAGCTAGGAAGATTCAAACCCAAGACTATCTATATACCCCTCATAAAACCTGCCTAATTTACTACAATATGCTTTTTCCTGTGGAAGTAAGCACTGGCTCAAGGCACTAAAAATAAATCAGGCCAGACCTAATGAAAGTCAAGTTCAGAGTCTGAAATAAATTTAATAAATCCTGTGTCCTGATTATAAGAATTGGTGTCTACGGGAAAATTTGATGTATGCTGGCTGGAGACAAATGCTTTTGCTAAAGCAGTCCCATAAATGGAGTGGAACAAGGCAGGCATGTTTAGAAGAGAAAGAATGATGTTGACAAAATGACAAGAACCCATGCAGTTATTATATCCATGCTTTAGATTGGTGCCCCTGAAAACAAGCTCAGACTGCAGGATTCCAGTTATCTTGGAGGATTCAAGACAAAGGTTATTGGAAAAGAGTGTTGTTGTTATTGTTGTTCGGTTTCTAAGTTGTGTCTGACTCTTTTGCAACCTCATGGACTGTAGCCCGCAGGCTCCTCTGTCCATGGTATTTCCCAAGCAAGAATACTGGAGTGGGTTGTCACTTCCTTCTCCATGAGATCTTCCCGACCCAGGGATAGAACCTGCATCTCCTGCCCTGGCAGGTAGACTCTTAAGCACTAAACCACCAGGGAAGCCCATTGGAAAGGGGTCCCAGGCTATATTTGTAGGAGAAGGGCAAGTGGTGTAGAGAAAATGGGGCAACACTTGAAGAGGCCATTCTGATAGTCTCTCTGGCTGGCAGCTGGTGGTTGATGAGGTATATGGAAAAGATGGGTACATTCCACAGTTGTGTGTTGACTGTTGCACCTCCTTCCCCATACAGTGGGTCCATTCATCCAAGGCAACATTATGGGTGATTTCATAATAACACACCAGCATTCTGTGAACTCTCAGAAAGCTGCGCCGGATGAGGTGCTGTGGAGAAGAAAGAGGAGCATACACCTGGAATACGTGTCAGTCCAGATAAATATGAATTCCTACCCTCCAGGGTGTTAAAGACCCCATGTAATCTACTTACCACCAAGTGCGGTAAGTGCTATCTCCAAAATCTGGAGAGGAGGTAGGGATATAACACTTATCTTTGGACCCCAGGCAACTGGACCTCTAAAAATTTTACTGTATCACTTGCCTCTTATCTCCTAACCTAAGGTTTATCTTCTTCTTTTTAAAAACTTTTTTTATCAGAGTTTAGTTGCTTTACAATATTGTGTTAGTTTCTGCTGTACAGAAAAATGAATCAGTTATGTGTGTGTGTGTGTGTGTGTGTGTGTGTGTGTATCCCCCTTGTTTTTTGGATTTACTTCCCATTTAGGTCACCACAGAGTCCTGAATAGAGTTCCTTGTGCTCTATGTAGATTCTCATTAGTTGTCTATTTTATCATACGGTATCAAGAGTGTATGGGCTTCCCAGGTGGCTCAGGGGTTAAAGAATCTGCCTGCAATGCAGGAGCCACAGGAGATGTGGGTTTGATCCCTGGGTCAGAAAGATTCTCTGGAGGAGGGCATGGCAATTCACTCCAGTATTCTTGCCTGGTGAGTCCCATGAACAGAGAAGCCTGGTGTGCTACGGTCCATAGGGTTACAGAGAGTTGGACCACGACCGACATGACTTAGCAAGCATGCACAGCAATAGGTCAACCCCAATCTCCTAATTCATCCCACCCCAATCCTTTTCCCCCATGGTATCCATACATTTATTCTCTATGTCTGTGTCTCTATTACTGCTTTGCAAATAGGTTCATCTCTATCATTTTTCTAGATTCTATATATTTGCTTTAATATACAATATTTGTATTTCTCTTTCTGGCTTACTTCATTCTGTATGACAGTCTCTAGATCCATCCTCATCTCTGCAAAGGGCACAATTTCATTCCTTTTTTATGACAGAGTAGTATTCCATTGTATTAATATGTGTGTGTATGTGTATATATATATACACATACACCACATCTTCTTTATCCATTCCTCTGTTAATGGAAGGATTTAGCTTCTAACCTCCAGTGTGAATGTTTCTTACCAGGGCATCCATAGTGCTTACCCTTTCATGCTTCCCAGCTTGAATTAACATACTGTCATCAGTCTGGTGGACCAGGGCAGTGTTGGGGGGAATGTCTAGATGACGAATTTCCTTTTGTACTGCACCATGAAAGAGAACAGGCGCATTCACAAAACCCTGGGATAAGATCTTTGATATGGTGTCAGTTTTCAGTGAAAGCAAACTTCTGGTTGTTGTCTTCGGGGACTGAAAAATAATTTGCTCTATAGAGACAGAACATCTGGCATTAGAGCTGAGACTGGGTTAATACTCAGTCAAGTTTACAATGGTCTTTTGATGCACCTGTTTTACCAACAGTGAGACTGATGAATTAAACAGAGATATGAGGAAGATCTTTCAAGTATTCAAGGATGTCTTTAATCTCTGCCCTTTCTCTCAGGACACAGCTTTGCTTACAACGTTCCCTTTCAGCCTGGAGGGAGGTGGGTGTGTCAGCGGCTTCCACTTGGCCTTTCCTATCATGATAGCTCTCACCTCACAGGTCAGAGAACAATTCGGGGTTTCTTCCAGCTGCCAAATATATCAAATTCAATTATGCACTCAGGGCCTAAGCAAATGACCCTAGTGGTCTGTGGACACATTAGACCCACTGTGAGACAGGTTGGGCCAGGAATCTATTTATCATTTGGCTTCCATCTGACTCCTCCCCACCCTGCCTGCTGCAGTGAAAGGGGCCATGAAGATGTTGAGTCCCCTGGTATCAGTTCCATTCCAGTGCTGAATCCAGGAGTCTAGAAGGATTTGACTATTTCCTCTGACCATGGGTTTAGGTACTCTAAAAATAGTGGCAGGTCCCTTTGAGAAGGAGGTCTGAGAAACTATCCCTTTTTTCCTAAATAAATATTTTAAAGATTTTTTTAAAGTGTGGACCATTGAAAAAGTCTTTATTGAGTTTGTTATAATATTGTTTTTGGTTTATCTTTGTTTGTTTTTCACTGGGAGGCATGTGGATCTTAGCTCCCCAATCAAGGATTGAACCTGCACCCCGTACAATGGAAGGCAAAGTCACTGGACCACCAGGGAAGTCCCATGGAGAAACTACTCCTGATGCCCCCTGAGATACTTGAGAGTTTTTCCTAAAGGAACCAGGCATCCTATTTAATTGGCCTGAGAATTGGCCAGGCCTAAAAACTGGGCAAAGAGTCAATATTTTTCATTTCTGTAGCTGAAATCACTCTTAATCCTTTTCGGTTACATTGCTTAAACAGCACTCTCATTGGCTAACTATGGACCCTGTATGAGGCCTTGGTCCAGATTCCTGCTGTTCAGAACCTTGGCTGACATTTCAGCCCTGCTGCCATTTTCAGAATTCCATTCTCCTTGTCTGTGATGGTGAAGTGCAACTGCCTGCCTTGTGCTCCTCTGAAATCCTTCCACCTCCTGTGACATTGGGGAGCCCATGTCAATGGTTCCCTATCATCCATTCATCCATGGTAGCTGACAGGATGAGTTGTAAGATTTAGCAAAAGAAAAAAAGAAAAAAAGAAAAAACCAAGACAGAGATTGCCCAATGAAATTTGAATTTCAGATAAACAATGAATAATTTCTTGACAAAAATATGCCCAAAAAATTGCCTCCTATATTTTACCTGGCATCCCTACTTACCAGTGAAATCTTTACTTCTTTAAAGAAAGGAGTGCCCACTGGGCCTCCCAGTGTATACAGGCAAGCTAGTGGGATCTCAGGTCTTATGTAATATTTGTTCTAGGATGACCAGCTCTCTGAGCCTTTTAATCCCTTCCTCAACATTTTGCCAAGGAAGTCCAGGCATCTCTACCTTATTTATTTTTGTTTGACAAACAATGTTTGTCATTGTTTTCCCCACACTGGAAGGAAACATCAGCAGTATAGCTATTCTCACCAGGATGTTAAATTCTCAGTCCTGGGAGAGCACCCCTGTGGTAATAAACTCCTGCTTACCCAGCCTTATGTGCCACCCCTCATCGCAGTCCAGCATCCTCGCGATCCCTTCCCAGTCATGTTCTCTTGGCTCATCCTGGCATGTTTTAGCCAGATTCTGTGACTCTTTCAGTAAACAATCTCTTTTCTCCCATAACAGGCCAGGCTGTGATGTGTTCCTACTTAGGATTCTAGAAACAGGAAGGGGAGGTGGGACCGCATCTAGAGGAGGATCAGTATCACCTTGCAAATCACCTGCCCAGGGTGGGTCTCTGCATGGTCTACAGACAGGGAAGGCTGCCATTTCCAGCAAGGGGGAGGGTGTCACTTCCTCCAGCTCAGGTTGTTCAGGGGGACCTGGAGTTCAAGGTCTTCAAGGGCATCCTCTAAATGTCTCCATCGCAGGTCTCAAGGTTTCAATCATTGCCTATCAGAGTTCTGATCTTACTGTAGAAGGCTATGAATTGAGCCTCCTGGGTGATATTATACTTTTTTAAACATTTTAATTTTATTTATTTATTTTTGACTCCGCTGAGTCTTTGTTGTGCATGGGCATTCTCTAGTTGCAGTGCGTGGGTTTCTCACATCCGTGGCCTCTCTTGTTGCGCAGCACCGGCTACAGGTGCTTCAGTAGTTGTGACAGGCAGGCTCAGTAGCTGCGGCATACAGGCTTAGTTGCTCCTTGGCATGTGGGATCTTCAAATCTGTGTCCCCTGCATTGGCAGACAGATTCTTAACCACTGAGCCACCAGGGAAGTTCCATATGTGACACTACTCTTACCATCAGATTCTGGTCTGGATTTTCAGCAAAACCGTTCCCTGGTGGCTCAGATGGTAAAGAATCTGCCTGCGGTGTAGGATACTTGGGTTTGATCCCTGGGTCAGGAAGATCCCCTGGAGAAGGGAATGGCAACCCCCTCCATTATTCTTACCTGGAGGATTCCGTGGACAGAGGAGCCTGGCAGGCTACAGTCCATGGGGTTGCAAAGAGTCAGACACGACTGAGTCACTAACACTACCACTGCTACCCTCCAATTACAGGAGATAAGGATTCCTTAATCACCGCCATGAAGACTTTCCAGATGTCTTCATGTCTTGAGGTGACAGTTGGGTGAATCTGAAGCTTCCCTCAGAACTTCACTTAACAATAATTAACTAATGCCACTCTCTCTAATTATCACGGCTCCTTTACTGCTCCTCACTGCTCTCAGAATGCTAGAGGTATTTCAGAAGCCAGTTCATCTCCTTGACCTTGTATCTCATTCCACAGCTGATGTCTTAGTAAAGATGATGCTGTGATGCACCAGAAGTTATCTAACGGTCTAACTTCACTGTCTAACTTCTTCACTGTCTAACTTCTAATACCAAACGTCTTCAGTTGACTTATCTCCAGAAGCAAACCCTGCAGTGAGTATTAGAGTACCTTTTAGAGTTTATTTAGGAAGTGATCTCAGGAAATTGGGAAAAGAGTGAGGAAGTAAGAGAAAAAGGAAGACAGACAATAAAGGATGCATTATCAAAGAAGTCGCCATCTTTAGCAATAAAGTTGAATTCCAGTGATATTTATTTCACTGTATAAATACACACACACAGATATATATATATATATAAAGTTTTTTTCTACCTAATAATATGGTGATTATCTTTCTATATCAGTACATCAGCATATCATCTGCACAGTACTCCAACAGATTTTTTTGGAATATATGCATTTAAAGAGGTTAATAAGGATAGTTTTTCCAAGATTCTTCACATATGTGGAAATGACACTCTTCACATATGTGGAAAATATTTTTACATAGGTGAGAGTATCTATAAAAAATGTTTTGAGGTAGAATCGCTATGTAAAGACAGTATGTATTTTCAAATTTGATAGCTATTGCCAAGTTGTGTGGAGAAGGCAATGGCACCCCACTTCAGTACTCTTGCCTGGAAAATCCCATGGATGGAGGAGCCTGGTAGGCTGCAGTCCATGGGGTTGCTAAGAGTCAGACACGACTGAGCAAATTCACTTTCACTTTTCACTTTCATGCATTGGAGAAGGAAATGGCAACCCACTCCAGTGTTCTTGCCTGGAGAATCCCAGGGACAGGGGAGCCTGGTGGGCTGCCATCTATGGGGTCGCACAGAGTCGAATACGACTGCAGTGACTTAGCAGCAGCAGCCAAGTTGTGCTTCTAAAAAGTTTAAGGCATTAAAGCCCTCTAAATACTTGAAAGAAGTTTCTATTATCCCTCCTTTCTGCAGGGAAATCTTCACTTCCTTAAATTGATGGGAGAGGTGAGTCAAACACTTCTAGAAAATATCTTTTATCCTTGGTAAAATACTCAATGACATTTCGAAATTATCAGTGGCATTTTTATGCTAAAGAACTTTCCAAGGCAAAATTAAAATAATTTAGTTTCCAGTGCAATTAAATAATTGATAAGACTCTTGGGCAAAAAAATACCATTTTATTTTTAGACGATGAATAATGAAAAATTTGATAGCTAAAGAAGTCCATTTTGGCATGTCTGTTCTGACATATCATATGATAATTTGGTGGGACAAAATCATCTGTATGAATCTTCACATTTTGAACAACACCAATAATAAATACTGCGGTTGGTAACGATTCTGAACAGACCCATGTCTTCATCAGGATTTGAGTTTAACCTTAACAACAACAAATCAGTTGCTATTTTGTGGTTGTCAAAGAATTATTTTCCATAAACTTGAGCATTCTGGAGACCTTTCTTTATGATGCTGTTGATATCATTGTCAGAATCTATCAAAAGGCAGATGGCAAAAGGAAACTTTTAATTGCATTTTCTTTGATTTAAATGAGTCACCCTCACTAACCACTTTTTTCAGAAAAAAGGAAATTAATTTTTTACACTCTCCTCAGGCTGAAAAGACCATCTATAGCATGCACACCAGGATCCTTCGCTTTCCACCTGCAAGATTGATTAATCCATAGCACAAAAAAATGTAAATCTTTGGGGATCTTGTCACTTTTATGGTCTGTAGAAGATGAATTCAAGAAAGATTTCAATATTGCTTGAGCCTCTGGCCCCAGAATAATATAGCCGTGTCACCAGGGGAATGTCTTCAGGAACACGCCAAGCTGTGATAGTTTACAGATTCATAAAATGTATTGATCAAGCTTCATCTCCTGTAGTTCTAAATAGAGTATTAAAGGATTTTATCTTCTACACTAGAGCAGCCCGATACTGCTAAGTGTGGCAATGAACAAACACATGAAAATCAAATACAACCAACAAACACAAAAGGATTTGGCTCATGTCTCAACTATCATCAAGTTAACGGTGCAGTCATGTAAAGCTTCTCCTGTTAATTCAATAATTAGCCCTTTCCTGATGGACAGCTTAATGCTTGGCCACACTGGCTGTTTGTGAAGGCAGAGCGGCTAGGCATGCCACGGCAGAATAATTTGTAGAGGTTCAATCGGATTCCAAAAAGCCACCCATCCACTCACTTCGTTTCTGGTTAGACTCCTGTCTGTCTCCCTAAATTTCTGCTGGTGGATTGGGCACTGAAACATTGACCACAACAACATGGCAATGGTGTTGACATTTCAACCTGGTTCCAGTTCTCAAAGATTAGACAATTCTGGACTCTTATTTTCTAAACCAGGCTTTCAACAAAGAACAGTGAAGTTCGCTTTTTATTTATTTTTCTGAAATTGTAACTCTGGGCTTTTTTTTCCATGAGTAATGCAATGTAACTGTTGCCGTTGACCCCAAAATTCACTGCATTGCTAAGATTTTATTTTTCTTGGTTGACTGTCCTTTTCATTTTAAATGTTTTTGAACATCTTTTTTTTTCAGGGGCGGGGGAGAAGATCCAAATTAGAATGCTACAATTCTCTCACTGTTCCGTGACAAGACAGTTTCAGTTATATGAAGAAGATATTTCAGATAAAATAGTATTTGCACTATTATCAGTGGATATAAATTCTGTAAATAAATTTATAGTGTGAATTATTGAGAAGAATTCAAGTCTGTGATCCTCTTGATATGGAAGAAAATAAAAAGACAACAGTCTAGATGCATACACAATGCCTAACGACTTCCCCATGGCTCAGCAGTAAAGAATCTGCTTGCAATGCAAGAGACACAGGAGATGCTGGTTTGATTCCTGGGTCAGAAAGATCCCCTGGAGAAGGGAATGGCAACCCACTCCAGTATTCTGGCCTGGGAAATCCCATGGACAGGGGAGCCTGGCGGGCTACAGGCCACAGGGTCACAAAGAGTCGGACACAACTGAGCACAGACGCAGTGTCTATTTACAAAGATGTGTTTCCTCACATGAAGACAGTCTTGCAGAAGAGGGATAATTCTATATTTTCTTCATTTAAGAGGAAGATTGGTGACCAGTAGAGGTCTGAGGTACTGAGAACTCTCTAGAAAAGGCATAGCTCCTTCATTGTTTTGTCAAAGACCTAAAATCTAATGGCTAAAAATGTTATTTGCATTTTTGCAATACTTACTATTCGATAATGGTTAATGGATATATAAATGTTTCTCTAATTAAATTGGGAAAATGATGAATCTTCATTACAAATGAATTTCTGAAAGAAGCTTTCACCAGAGCATATAGTTAGTTAGCAACAGCTTTTTTACCTCCATGGATGAGAGAAATGTCATTTCTTTCAAGAGTCATTTTATGGTAGATTCAGGTTATAGTTTTTATTTTGTTGTGAAACTAGGCTTCTTCCTGGGTCCACAGGAAAGAATAATTTCCAACTACATAGAGCTCACAGATTATCATTTATCCCAAAGAAATAAATTTGCCATTAAATAGTGCATATTTTTTAATGGAAAAATCAATATCACTTCAAGACATAAATCTTTCATTCTTAAAGACATACTCTGAACTTCAGGTGAACAATGAATTAACAACCTCTATAACTTTACTAATTAAAAAAATTACCATAAAGATGTTTAAGCAGTTCAATAATGTGATATACAAATTCTGGAGAAATTTTTTTCTGCTTTTTCAATAAAGTTTTCAATCATTTCTATGAAAGTATTTACATAAGTGAATATCCTGGAAAAGATAGTTCATGAGTTGTAGATTGTACATACACAATACAAGAAGACATGTAACCTGGATTAAGCTTTCTTTGCTATAAAATGAGAAAGTTAAGCTAGAGGTTTTCCTCGATTCTTTTAATTCTATGCCAGTCTCATCATAAGAACACTCGCTATTAGAATGTCGGGTTCAGAAACTTGTCTTGGATATCTCAGAGGAGCAGGTGTAGCTGTGCCCCTACTAGCCTTTTGGGCTTTGTAGACAACTTCAATCAGGTCTAGGTCCACAGGGGAATCTATGGTTCCACTAGAAATGTGCCCTCAGGAGATTCTGTATTACCTCACATTTCGAGAGGACATCACTCCAAGGCACAAACATGTAGAAACTGAGGGCCCTGGGCACACATTATCAAACCAGGCCTCAGACTTTCTGTTTCTCTCCCTTGACTGGCCATGAATGTTGCTGGAGGGGAAGCTAAGGATTATGCCCATAGTTCCTTGGCTGTCTATGGCTTCTTTTAAAATGTAATCTCTAGCACTGCACAGGGTAGGGGGTAGTATTCACTGATGGACATCAAGGGCTCCTAAAACATCTCCAAAAGCTAAAAGAAATGTAATTTTCTGCTTCAGGAAGTGCCACGAAGTGACAGCAGAAACTGCTGAAGGGACTAGTAGTTCCGACCACTTCTTTCCATCTGCTGAGCATTTTGACATTTTGATTTATTCTGCCGGCTTGGCTAAAGTATCTTTGGCTTCATAATTAACAGCTATGTAATTCCTCAGTTAATTACTATTTTTATTACTCATGTTCCTGAGAACCATAGACCCTTTAGCCTGGGTTAGAAGTCACATCCATTTCAACAGATTTGGATTTCTCTGAAACTTACTTATGGATGGAGAGTTCCTTTTGTTTCATCCAACTTCATGACTAGCACATGCTAAACTTTTTACGCAAAATACATATTATTCTGTGTGATTGCCCGCTCAGGAGCTAAAATGAAGGCAAAAAGGGAAATATTTGATATGGTGTTCATGTGTCTTTTTGGTAATTACTATGATTTAATAGTAATTTTGATGGAAAGATTAATTTGCTACTTTTTTCTGGAACATTTTCTTTTTATCATTGACTAACTCCACCCTGCTAGAGGTAACCTCTACCTGACCTATAACTTCTCCTCCTTACATATCTGCATGAAGCACTCTTTTACCATTTAGATTAGAAGATGGAGGAAACACAAAGATTTTTACTTTTAATTTGTTTCTTTTGCATCAGAAAAGTATTATTTGGTAGATACAGCAAATAATGACATAAACAAAACAATACATATAAGTGAATATTAAACCTTGACTACCTAAATAAAATTATAGAAGCTTAGAATATAAAACCAAAACAATAGTTTTAACAGAAGTTTGTTGTGGTTTATTCTATTTAATGGGACTTCCCAGGTGGGGCCAAGTGGTAAAGAACCCGCCAGCTAACAAAGGAGATGTGAAAGTCGTGGATTTGATCCCTGGGCCGGGAAGACTCCCTGAAGGAGGGCATGGCAACCCACTCCAGTATTCTTGCCTAGAGAATCCTATGGACAGAAGAGCCTGGCAGGCTACAGTTCATAGGGTCACAAAGAGTCAAACATGACTGAAGCAACTTAGCATGCATTATATTTAATACTTATAACAATAACAATGTAAGATAAACAAATTTATTTAGAAGGCAGAATATACCACAATGAGAATAGGATTATTTTAGCACATTAATTATTCCCTTCCAAAAGTGGAAGAATTATAACCAAAGAGTTTCATAGGATAAATTGGAACATAAACAGTTTAAAATATTTCAGCTTATATAATCGGTGGGGGCAGGGGATCTAAGGCTGATGAATGATCAGTACCATTCAATGGATTATCAAAATCCTCAGGCATTTGCTCTGACACTTTATTCACATGCCAGCCTTTGTCAGTCAGCATACTTTGTCAATAAATAGATTGCCATGAAATGCAGAGAGAGAGAATATCAGTATCTAAGCTTGGTTGATGTTCTTTATTCTGCTTTCTGTCTTTAGTCGAATTTCTCTTTCATCGTTTTATAATGAAATACGCTTACTTATCTTTCACTTGACCTCACCTGTTTCATCTTTGCATAACACATGGCATTTCAATGACTTGTATTAAAATCTGTAAGCCTGTTGTGAAGTTAAAGACAGACAGAGAAAGGGAGAGAGAGACAGATATTGATTTTCTAAGATGCTATCAGTTCAGTTCAGTTGCTCAGTTGTGTCTGACTCTTTGCGACCCCATGAATCGCAGCACACCAGGCTTCCCTGTCCATCATCATCTCCCAGAACTTGCTCAAACTCATGTCTATCAAGTTGGTGATGCTATCCAGCCATCTCATCCTCTGTTGTCCCCTTCTCCTCCTGCCCCCAATCCCTCCCAGTATCAGGGTCTTTTCCAATGAGTCAATTCTTCCAATGAGGTGGCCAAAGTATTGAAGTTTCAGCCTCAGCATCAGTCCTTCCAATGAACACTCAGGACTGATCTGCTTTAGGATGGACTGGTTGGATCTCCTTGCAGTCCAAGGGATTCTCAACAGTCTTCTCCAACACCACAGTTCAAAAGCATCAATTCTTCGGCACTCAGCTTTCTTCACACATTCTGCTTTATTAACTATGAGAGTTGATGTCCAACTCTCACATCCACACATGACCACTGGAAAAATCATAGCCTTGACTAGACAGACCTTTGTTGGCTAAGTAATGACTCTGCCTTTGAATATGCTATCTAGGTTGGTCATAACTTTCCTTCCAAGGAGTAAGCGTCTTTTAATTTCATGGCTGCAGTCACCATCTGCAGTGATTATGGAGCCCCAAAAAATAAAGTCTGACACTGTTTCCACTGTTTCCCCATCTATTTCCCATGAAGTGATGGGACCAGATGCCATGATCTTCATTTTCTGAATGTTGAGCTTTAAGCCAACTTTTTTGCTCTCCTCTTTCACTTTCATCAAGAGGCTTTTTAGTTCCTCTTCACTTTCTGCAATAAGGATGGTGTCATCTGCATATCTGAGGTTATTGATATTTCTCCCGGCAGTCTTGATTCCAGCTTATGCTTCTTCCAGTCCAGTCTTTCTCATGATGTACTCTGCATATAAGTTAAATAAGCAGGGTGACAATATACAGCCTTGACGTACTCCTTTTCCTATTTGGAACCAGTCTGTTGTTCCATGTCCAGTTCTAACTGTTGCTTCCTGACCAGCATATAGGTTTCTCAAGAGGCAGGTCAGGTGGTCTGGTATTCCCATCTCTTTCAGAATTTTCCACAGTTTATTGTGATCCACACAGTCAAAGGCTTTGGCATAGTTAATACAGCAGAAATAGATGTTTTTCTGGAACTCTCTTGCTTTTTCCATGATCCAGTGGATGTTGGCAATTTGATCTCTGGTTCCTCTTCCTTTTCTAAAACCAGCTTGAACATCTGGAAGTTCACAGTTCATGTATTGCTGAAGCCTGGCTTGGAGAATTTTGAGCATTACTTTACTAGCGTGTGAGATGAGTGCAATTGTGTGGTAGTTTGAGCGTTCTTTGGCATTGCAAGATGCTATATGGGGACTATATAAATGAGTTAAGTATTCAGTATAGGGATAAATCATTTGAAACAATATGTAAAATATTGAAGTCG
Source organism: Budorcas taxicolor (assembly GCF_023091745.1). Taxonomy (NCBI): domain Eukaryota; kingdom Metazoa; phylum Chordata; class Mammalia; order Artiodactyla; family Bovidae; genus Budorcas; species Budorcas taxicolor. Next base: position 30,265,075 of record NC_068931.1, read on the forward strand.
GTATTTTGTGTTTTATTTTTATCTGTCTTCTTACCTTTAAAAAGTTTTTCTTTCTTTTTCCAAAACTAAGAGTTTAATTGCATTGAAGAAACTTAGGAGAAAAATAATAGGAGAAATAGGTTTTTCCTTGGAAATGGCCTCATGACTCCCATTTAATACTAATTGTTGTTGTTCAGTCACCCAGTTGTGTCCAACTCTTTGTGACCCCGTGGACTGCAGCATGCCAGGCCTCCCTGTCCCTTAACATCTCCTGAAGTTTGCCCAATTTCATGTCCATTGCATCAGTGATGCCATCTGGCCATCTCATTCTCTGATGCCCTGTTCTCCTATGCTAATTTAATAACTTAAAAGAATTTAGCTTCTTAAGCAAACAAGCACACTTATATTTTTAGGATGGTTGTGGGATTCTTAATGTACCACTCAGAGAAACATACCCATCACTTCTGTTAAGACTTAAAGGTGTTTTATGGTGTGTGCCTGAGCTCTAATAATATCCAAAAAATTCAAGACAAGTAGAATGTCAAGACAATAGGTAGCTGATTAACTACTTGTGATATTTCTTGGATACCTACCCTGTGCTATGTTAGTTTCTCTAACAGCTCTCTCTGAGATAGTCCGCAAAGTTCTAATTTTCAGAGTATAAAGCTAAAGTTTATCTAATTTTTATCTACCCATGAAACCTTGCTGCTTTCCAAAATAAAGAAAGCTTCAGTGTATGCAGAGTGATAGAGCAAAATACAGAGCGTGCCAGACCCCAGCAAGGAAAAGACCTCCTTCAGTCGCCATTTTGCCTGGAAGCCACTTAGGGATCTGTCCTCTTTGAGGTGCTATGTCTCTAGTGTAAATGTCTCTAGTGTAAATGTCTCTTAGGGCTCCCTAAGGTCAAATAGCATTACCTTGCAAGAAATCACTGCAGGACATTTTATAAACGCATTAAAAGAAATTGCTGTTAGAAATTCAGTTCATACTATGGACTATGTCACTTACTCTCCAGCTAAACAAAACATGGTATCAGAGTCAGATCTCAGAAGGCAATAGTAAGATGCCCCTGGAACATGGGAATAGGTTGTTAATACGCAGCAGAGAAGATACAGGAAGCATCTGATCCAGTATCCTTAAGTGTATCTATCATCCATGACTAGGACAAATTGGTAAAAGAGGTTGCTAGAGCTTAATCAATGATATTAATCCATCTAGGGAAAAAAAAGGATGAGTCAGTAGAAGAAGATTGTGTGCCTAGAATTCAGGAGAAAATTATAGTGGTGATAGATAAGGGAAGGGGCAAAGAGAAAGTTTGAAAATTTGTATCCCAGTCTTTAATAATGGCCCAGGAAAGAGGGTGTCATCATAAACCCAACTCCATGATTCAGGCAATTTGTCAGGTGGATGTCTTTTTGATAAATCAGCTCTCACAGCATGGTCCTCCACTAGCCACAGGGAGAGTGAGTCTGTAAATAAACCACTTTGCTTCTTTCCATAGTTACCAACAACCTCCTGAAAATACTGTGAAATACTTCGTATGCTTTCTGAGTTCTCAGTCTTACTCCATCAGGGTAGCTCTATTTCTTGTTGAAAATACATAAAGTTGCATTTGAGTTTTTTATAAGCACACTCTCTGATTAACTCTGGATGCTTTAAAGAAAATAAAATTTCAGAGTGCAAGCTCAGGACTGGTACAATTATGATGGTTGTTTCGAATAACACCATTCTGAATGATGCAGTCTGACTTTATATGTTTGGTATATAAAGTGTGATATACATATATTTCAGATGGATGTTGTTGTTCCTCACTTATTTCTTGTGTGTCTTTGAAGTTCGGCCATCAGCCTACACCACATACCATCAGTGTGTGCCTCCCTCTCTCCCTTCTCATCACCATCTCCTCCTGATCTCCTTCCAGACTTTCAGTGTTGGGCTCATAGCCTTCCGTTCAACCATGTATCCTGCCACAGCCCACCAAAGTGCTCTTTGCATAAAACAAAGCAAAACCCCATGACTCAGTCTCAGTGTAAGATGCTGAGGAACTTTACTTTAGACATGTAACCAAGCATTACAAAAATTGGAGGTCAGAGATATGATGAGACGCCCTGGTTACCTGATGGAGAGTGAGAAATCTGCCAGGTCAGAGAAGCCATAGCCTTAAGTTTGCTGCCTTTGGGGCTGCAAGGCTGGAGGAAAGAACATGCCTGTACTTGCTCTGCATCAGTGGAAGCCGTGGGGACTGAAATGTTCTAGTTCCCAGCATGTCAGCAGGACCGCCATAGTGTGGATTGCCACTACATCCATCCAACAGCCGCTTCATTTCTAAATGGCAAGAAATGAAAGTACAGTCTGAGATTCTCCCACGGTCCCTGCTTTAGTCTAGTCAGGGAGAGCCCATTCAGATGAGTGTAGGCTGGGCTCTTAACTCCAGTTGCAGGCCTAAGTTTAGAAGGTAGATCTATCGGCACCTCTAGGATAGAATGGACATAATGCCAAAGGGTCCCAATTTCTCCTTTTTCCAAAAGTTAATACAATTCATAAGGACATTGTTGTACCATCTAAACACCCTAAATACTGAGAATTAAATAGAAATTCACTCATCCCAAGCTGGAAAATGGTATATTACTAACACTGATTGTCAGTGATGGTGCCTGAAGGATGGGATCACATAAGTGATAAAAACAAACAAACAAACCTATTCTGATTACCTTATTAAAATGCCAGTTTGGATGGCCATTCAACCATTTCATATCTGGCCATTTGCTGTGTAAATTTTCAGTCCATTTGCTGTTTGTGGTAAGCATTCTAAGACAGCCCACAAGTTTCCCAGTTCCAGATATACACATATGATGTCCCAGTCACTCTTTTATTTTATTATTAATCTTTTCATTTTTTAAACTTTTAATTTTATATTGGACTGTCATTGATTACCAGGCTAGTTAGTTTCAGGTGTACAGCAAAGTGATTCAGTTATACATATACCTATATCTGTTCTTTTTCAAATTCCTTTCCAATTTAGGTTGTTACATAATATTGAGCAGAGTTCCCTGTGCTATAAAGTAGATCCTTGTTGGCTATCCATTTTAACTATAGCCACGTGTACATGTCACACTAACAGAGGTAATGCTGAGGAAGGGATTTTTCAGGTTAGTACCAAAATCAGTTGACCATCAGATAAAAATATCATTTAGGTGGGCCTGATCTAATCTCATGAGCTCTTTAAATGTGACTTCAGAGGTCAGACAGAGAAAGAGAAGTCAGAAGGATTTGAAATGCAATAAGAAATCAACATGGAAGAGATTTTCTGATGTTGCCTTTAGAGATGAAAGAGACCACATGTAATAAGTGTATGTGGCCTCTGTGTGTTAGTTGCTCAGTCATGTCCGACTCTTTGTGACCCCATTAACTGTAGCCTGCCAGGCTCCTCTGTCCATGGAATTCCCCAGGCAAGAATACTGGAGTGGGTTGCCATTTCCTTCTCCAGGAGATCTTCCCAACCCAGGGATCAAACCCAGGTCTCCAGCATTGTAGGTGGATGCTTTACCATCTGTACTACTAGAGAAACCCATATGTGGCCTCTAGGTACCAACAGTGACCCCCAGCTGACAACTAGCAAGAAAATGGGGATTTCACTCCTACAACCACAAGGAACTGAATTCAGTCAATGGACATGGACCCTGAGGTACAGATGAGAATGATTCCAGGCCAACACCTTGATATCGGTCTAGGAGACACTGAGCTGAGAACCTGATGTGCCAGGCACAGGCTTCTGACCTACAGAACTGTCAGCTAATAAATGGATATAGTACCAAGCTGATAAGTTTGTGATACTTTGTTACACAGCAATAGAATACAGTTGAACTATATTTTGCCTACCAATTTATATGCAGATTCTATAGTTTGATTCCAGTTTACTTTTTAAAGCTATTGCCGGAAACTGAGTTCAGAATGGAATTCTATACATGGAAGAGGGTGGTAGATTGAGAATATAAGGAGTATATCTGAGTCCACAGGATTTTCTATAAGACATTATAGCCCTTATAATGATTTCCAAGGATTTCATTTTTAAGGGATTCCCTTGTGGCTCAGAGGGTAAAGAGTCTGCCCACAATGCAGGAGACCTGAGTTCAATCCCTGTGTCGGGAAGATCCTCTAGAGAAGAAAATGGCAACCCGGCAACCCACTCTAGTATTCTTGCCTGGAAAATCCCATGGGCGGAGAAGCCTGGCAGGCTACAGTCCATAGGGTTACAAAGAGTCAGACACAACTGAGCGGTTTAACTTTCACCTTTACTTTTAAAGGCAAGAGAAATCATGACTTAGTCTATTCTGCAAAAATAAAATATAAACCAAAAATTTAATTTATTAAATATAAAAAAGCTTTTTCTGAAAGCTTTGGTAAAATGATTAGTTTGTCATATAACTAGTCCACTGGTTCTAAATATATATATATATATATATACACACACACACACATATATACATTGGCATATATACATTTAACAAATTTTCAAGTTGTATATTTCCTTTTTTAAAATATATAATATATTGACTATAATTTTGTATTACATGTATATGGGGATTGAATTTAGCCATATAAGAAGTGGTCAATAGCATGTTTATTTAGTATATAATCCCATTTATCACTGAAACTATTCAACTCAATAGGGAATATGTTAAACACTAATGTAGATAAAGGGCTACACATGGGGAAAATTGATAATACCAAGAATCAAGACAAAAATGAGCCAATACACCAGAATATGATCATTGAAAACATAAATGCTCATGGATAAAAGAAAAATGAAAAAAAAAGTCAGGAAAAATAAACGGTTTTCTCTACTAGCATATGGAAAAATAAATGTTAGTCACCAATGTATTGGGCCTTCCTGGTGGTTCAGATGGTAAAGAATCTGCCTGCAATGCAGGAGACCTCGGTTCGATCCCTGGGTGGGGAAGATCCCCTGGAGAAGGGAATGGTTACCTGCTCCAGTATTCTGGCCTGGAGAGTCCCATGGACAAAGGATCCTGGAGGACTATGATCCATGGGGTCACAGAGTCAGACACGATTTTCCAACTGAATTGAACTGAACTGAATTATGATCATAAAAAAGTAGAATAATGTCATCAAGGACACAACAGGTTATCCACTGATTAAATCTCTTTGGGGACAAATGAACACACAAAAATGACCAGACTACACCTTTAGCAAGAAAAAATGTGAATGAAAACATGGTAACCACCAGCAAATATTTTAACATTAAACCAGAAATGGAACTGTTTATCAATTTCATGCCAGCTACAACTAAAAGATTATAGGAATTTATGAAGGATCATGTTTAACTTAACCTTATATGTAAGTCCTCAGTAAATCAACTATTTTCTTTGGGATTTGAGGAAGATTAATAACTTAATGATGTAGATTTGCTTGGTCCGAATACATTTATAATCCTAGTCAAATTTAAGTGGCTTTCAAAAATCTTTACTGCTTTTATATCATACACAGTTCTAAAAATGTTATTTCCTTAAATACATCCTTCTCATTAAAAATATTTTTTAAGATCTTTTGTGTTTCTAATAATTTTTTTGGTTATTTCTGGAACTAGGGCAATTTTTTTTCAAGTCACCAAGGTGATAATCAGTGCAAAAACCTTGAAATTTAGTAAATAATATCCCTCTGTCCTAAAATAAAGCTAATAAATTTCTTTCTACCAAGCCTACTATCACTATCATTATCAAAGAGAATGTAGTATCTTACTCACAGTTCAATGCATACTGGAATTCCTAAAAAATAGATAAAGAAAACATATTTATGTGCTAAGGATCACAAACATAGCATTTGCAATTTTTTCAATTGTATTACCATCTACCAAGACATTTTAAAAGTTCATTACAAGAATACCATACCTACCACATAAGGCTGTTGTAAATTATTAATTTTTAATGTCATTATGTGATTTTATTCTTCTAAAGACTAGAATGATAAAGTGAAGTTGCAAACATATAATAGAAATGTAGTATCACTAAAGGTAAATTATTTTTAAAAGGTAGATGATTAATTCACCCAGCAAATATTTATTTTGGGCCAACTAATCAATGAGCCCCACTCAAATCGCTATAAAGACTACAACTTCAATTTTCCATGAACTTTCTAACAATGGCTGTTTCAGCAATAACAAAAATCTTGACTGAAATTCCTGAAAGGTTATGATAAGTTTAAAGTTCAACTTTTCTTGATAAGCAGAGCTGTGTATATTCTGAAGTTCAGTTTATTACGGCGCCACCTGCTTCACCACTGCAAGTTTTCCCTAGATTACATCATTCCCGCCACTCCACTTCCCCCTCTCCTACTGCTCATTTGTTCAGATCACTCTCATCTCTTGCCTGGATTAATGCGATGCTTCCCTCACTGGCTTCTGTGCCTCCAGCCTTGAGCATTTTGCACACTCTGCCAGTGTGAGATTTCTGGGGTGTTATTCTCTTGCTTATTACCTCATTCTCCCCATTGCTTTTGGAATAAAGTTCAGATTCCTTAAAACAATACATACTTAGGTGTTCGTGCTCAGTCACGTCCAACTCTTTGTGACCCCATGGACTGTAGCCTGCCAGGCTTCTCTGTCCATGGGATTTCCCAGGCAAGAATACTGGAGTGGGTTGCCATTTTCTACTCCAGGGGCTCTTTCCAACCTAGGGATCAAACTCACGACTCCTGGCATCTCCTGCACTGGCAGGTGGCTTCTTTTACCACTGTGTCACCTGGGAAGCCCCAAAACACGCAAAACCCCTGCTAACATTTGAAACCTCATACCCTTCACTCCACTGAGCTATTTTGTGTGCTGCAAACACACCATGCTCTTTCTCAAACCTGGACCTCCTTGGATATGTTTTCTTGTGATTCAAAAGTCTCCCTTCCCTCATTCCCCCTCTTTGATTCCAATCCTACTCCTCAAATTCGAATTTAGTTACCGCTTCTGGAACTTTCCTTGATGCTCCCTGACCACTCTCCCAAGGTTAGGTGACCCTCTAGTCTTCTCCTCTAGCATTTTTGCTAACATGACTGCTTCCCTTTGCTCTCCCCCAACAGACATTTAGTTCCTTGAGACCCCATTCTCTCCAGCCCCCACACTAAACATGGTGTCAGAAGTATGGTAGACACCCAACAAAGATGTTTAACGTGAGAAAGAATGATTGTATCAATTCAACAGAGTGGACACTGCTTTCTTCTTTTTTTCTTTTGGCTGCACAGACCAGCATGTGGGATCTTAGTTCCCTGACCAGGGGTTGAACCCATGTCCCTTGCATTGGGAGCTCAGAGCCTTAACCACTGGACCTCCAGGGAAGTCCCTGGACTCTGCTTTCTTATCTGCTAAATAATGTAATTGAACTGGAAATAGATTTATTCTTTGGGAGATAAGTCTGTCCAGGTACAGAGGAATGCAGGTAGGATGGCATACCAACAGGGTACATTGAGGAAAATTCAGTAGGCAGATAATTTACAAAGATGTGGGCTGCTTTTAAAAGAAAATCATCCAGGAAGAGAGTAGAATGCCTGCACCAGCATCCCACTGGCAGAAATTACCCAGAAGCCAGAGGACAAGGAAATCTGAAGATATGGTTCGTACAGACTTGCCCTCTGACAAAGTGGGTTTCTAGGGCAGGATGGGGACGTGGTATTTGGATGTGGACAGGTAAGAAGAAAATACCCATACCTGTGATCTAATATTTTGAGAGTTGGAAAATGAAAACGATGTTTAAACCATGAATCAAGACAGTGAACTGTCACGTGGGCAAAATTCTACCAGATGGGAACAAGCCTTGTAATCAGTGAATTTCAAATTACTGCTTAAATGAACAATACAGCTTATTACAACAATCTGACCTTCTAGTGAAATGGTTAATATTACTTTGCCTCATATATTCCTTTCCCACCGTGCATGTTTCTAATCTTTTCACTCTAGGTCTAAACACCACATGGTACTATAATTCCATCACTCTTGAAGTCATCTTTCTTGAAACCATTGCAATGCCCTTGCATAATGGAAAAAAAAAGGGGGGGGGTCTCTAGGTATCATAGCCTTTATTTTAATTTGTACAAGAAATTGTGGCTCCCCAGGTCTAGTGGTAACGAACCTGCCTACCAATGCAGGAGACAGAAGAGATGGAGGTTCAATCCCTGGGTGGGAAAGATCCCCTGGAGGAAGGCATGGCAATCCACTCCAGTATTCTCACCTGGAGAATTCCATGGACAGAGGAGCCTGGTGGCTACAGCCCACAGGGCTGTACAGAGTCTGACATGACTGAAGTGACTTAGCACATATGCACAAGAAATTAGAGATATTGAATAAGGTAGTTCAAAAGGGGAGGCTATGGCATTCTGAAAATTGACATTGCATGAAAGTTGAAAAGTTCAAGGTTGAGTGGGGCTTAGTGAGGTTCAGTCTGCATAAAAAATTTTTTAATACTTTTCCTTTTAAAAATATTTATTTGGCTGCATTCAGTTCAGTTCAGTTCAGTCACTCAGTCATGTCTGACTCTTTGCGACCCCATGAATCACAGCACGCCAGGCCCCCCTAGGGGCTCTTAATTGCAGCATGTGGGATCTTCATTGCATCATGAAGGATCTTTTGTTGGGGCACATCAACTTTCTAGTCATGGCAAGCAGGCTCCAGAGTGCATGGGCTCAGTAGTTGAGGTGCATGGGCTTCTTTGTTTCATAGCATGTGGGATCTTAATTCCCTGACCAGGGATCAAACTCATGTCCCCTGCACTACAAGATGGATTCTTAACCACTGAACCACCAGGGTAGTCCCAATATCTTTCCTTTAAATTTTCAGATTTCTTACCTTAAAGAGGTCTTTAATGAGATTCTTTTGTTGTTATTGCTGTTTAGTAGCTAAGTCATGTCCAACTCTTTTGCAGCCTCATGGACCCGCCAGGCTCCCCTGTGCATGGAATTTCCCAGGCAAGAATACTTGAGTGGGTTGCCATTTCCTTCTCCAGGGGGCCTTTCTGACCCAGATTCTTTACCACTGAGCCACCTTGGAAGCCCCTTTAAAGAGGTGATTAAGTTAAAATAAGGTCATTAGTGTGAGCCCTAATCCAATAAGACTGATGGTTCTTTTAAGAGATTAGGCTACAGACAGGTACAGAGGGAAGACAATGTGAGACGTAGGGAAGATGATTGTATACAAGCCAAGGAGAGAGTCCTCAGAAGGAACCCACCTTATCGACCCTAGATCTTGAACTCCTAGGCTCCAAAATTGTGACATACTATATATCTGTGGTTTAAGCCACCCAGTCTTTGGTACTTTGTTAAGGCCACTCTAACTAACACCCCCCTCCTATCACATCTCCTACAATTTTAAGCTGACAAATTTCCTGCATAACTCTAGGATGAATTTTCTCCCGTGAATTATGATACCTCAGGGTTTTGGACAACCCACAATTTTATAACATGATTAAAGCAACAGCAAAATAGTTAAAAAGGAGCTCAAATACCAGGAACACAGCCAACATTCTTTGGGCCATGAGTAGGGCCTGCTGTTTCCTGTCATCAGAGGGTCTGTGGGATGCAGTTCATGGGTGTGCAGCTCCTACTGGGTGCTTTTTTTTTTTTTTTTAACAAATAGTAAAACCAAGCAAATCTCAGAGTTGCTGTTTTTCAAAGTTGTAAATGCTTAAACAGGTCCACAGTTTCAGTGGGAATGACAATGATAACAACTGAATGAGATTTGGAGAAATCTTTCCTCTTCAGATCACGTTAGCCAAATCAAAAATCCATTCGTAATCGTATGCAAAACATCACCAGAATTAATTATCGGACTGATTTTAAATTTAAGCACACACCTATAGATGGCTTTATGATTTTGGTTAAAGACATAAGCAAGACACAAAAATAATTGACTTGCTTACGTTGTGTGTGTGTGTGTCTGTGCATCACTGATGTAAGGGGTCCTCGTGTTATGATTAATAAACTATTGCCACACACATAAGGGTAGGCCCTTATAGAGAACACTCTTCAAGGAGAAATTATTCCATTTTTAAAAGATGTTTGAACCCATGAACCAATAATACAACCTCTGTGTTAATTCAAACTGCTGTTCATTTACATCCAGCATCAAGAAATATAAATCTGACTATTCTTAAAACCATTCAACAGCTTCACACCACACATAAAAGTGTGAATGCCTTATCATGTCCACGAGCTATCTATGAATGGGGCCCTTTGATGTCTTTAGCCTCAGCTCATGGGAACTTGTCCTGCACTCCAAAGCCCATTCTCTTTCTGTTCCCTGAATACACCAAACTCTTTTTCAGCTCAGAGGTTTTGCACATTCTGATCCTTCTTCCCAGAAAACTATTCCCAAAGCTCTTGGCTTAATCGACTCCTTTCCATCTTTAAGGACTCAGCTCTAACATCACCTTCCTTCCTAAACTTCTACCTCAGTGCCCTTTCCCCCTATTAACTATCATATAACCCTAGTTATCTCCTTCACAACATAATTTATTTTGTATGCTTATTTAATATCCTTTTCTCACTAGAGTGTAAATGACATAAAGGCAGAGATCTTATTTCTCTTGTTTACCGGCCAATCCAGAGGGGCAACTGTGAACATGGGAGATGCTCAATAAATATCTGATAAATAAATAGAAAAAAGATATGGTTTCTATTATCTTTTGTCTATTTATTTATTGGTATAGAAACCATATCTTTATCTATTTATCGGGTAATATTTTATGCCAAAGCTGAAACTCCAATACTTTGGCCACCTCATGCAAAGAGCTGACTCATTGGAAAAGACCCTGATGCTGGGAGGGATTAGGGGCAGGAGGAGAAGGGGACGACAGAGGATGAGATGGCTGGATGGCCCGCCGACTCGATGGACATGAGTTTGGATAAACTCCAGAAGTTGGTGATGGACAGGGAGGCCTGGCATGCTGCGATTCATGGGGTCGCAAAGAGTCGGACACGACTGAGCAACTGAACTGAACAGAACTGAATATTTTATGATCCTTGATACTGTCAATCTTGGCCCATTTTCTTTAAAATATTTTTGTTTTTAAAATTTTGAAGATGGCTTAAATAATGCTAGATTATTTCATCTTTTCTATAAAACTTATTTTAGGTTTAACTTGATTCTGTCAATAAATAATTCATGCTTGCTTATTTGTAGGCCAGGCACTATATTGACATTTGATATGACCATGTACTTTTCCTCCCAATTCTCTTTCCATTTTCATTGTTCTATGAGATTAGGAAGCTATCAGAGATTATGAACTGCCAGAACAATTTATAAGAATCTTCTCAGAATCTGCTGACACATTAACACTCTTACCTGTAATTTGGAGTCTGTCTTGTTAAGCCTTCTCACCTCTAATTCTGTTGGCATTGTAATTCCATCTTCATTATGTTTCCAGCAACTCTTTATACTTAAGTGAAGTCATGAAGTCGTGTCCGACTCTTTGCGACCCCATGGATATCAGGCTCCTCCGTCCATAGGATTTTCTAGGCAAGAGTACTGGAGTGGGTTGCCATTTCCTTCTCCAGGGAATCTTCCAGACCCAGGGATTGAACCTAGGTCTCCCACATTGTAGACAGACGCTTTACCATCTGAGCCACCAGGGAAGTCTTTACACTTATACAGTGAATAAAAGTCATTAATAATGATGCCACATCCTATACAGTCCTCTATTTTATTTTCCTGCAGACAAGAAATATACAACAGGAAAGAGATGACTTGAGGAAAAGCAATTTTCTCACGCAGGTACAATTTAAATTTTAAAACAAATGTTTAAAAGAGGCCAGTTTAATTTGCTGAAGTGACAGGCTACCTAAGATAGGTAATGGTACCTATAAATATTTACTAGTTCTTTCCATCAACAGATATGCTTTCTAAATATTCACACAGAGTAGGAAGGAATAACAAACACTGGGTTTCTCCCTTCTTCTCTACATGATGCTTTTTCATTGCATGTAAGATCATTTCTTGGTTGCTCTTTGCTCATCCCACAGGCTCTAGCTATTCTATGTACACCACCAAGGATAAGTCATTTCAATTAAAAGTAATACCACTTTATTACGTTTAATCCAAAGAGTGATTTAAAAATTTATTCATAGCGAGGGAGTGCCTGTTGGACATTATTTTTACACGTTATTTCCTGGCCTTTATCACACTTACAATAAAATCGTCAAATTGAGCCATATTTGTTTCTATATCTTTCTGTAAAGTCTTTGCCCTTCTTTCTGCTTTTTTGCCAGCCTGAAACACACTTCACCTTCCTCTCCCATCAAAGACTCCAGTCAACTTGGCAAATAGATACTGGTGAATGCCTATGCTGGAGAAGAAGGTATTTGAACAGCTAGCCTAGAGATAGGGACAATTCAAAAGATAACATACTGGTGTTTTACTCCTTTGCTGTTAGTGGTGGTGGAAAAAACAAATAATAGGAAGGTTTTCAGGACACGTGCATTATGTATAAGTGATTAGTACTTCCTGAGTGCTGTCAAATATGTCTGAAAAATGCAAATTGACCATCTCTGTGCAGATTCATTAAATAATCCCTCCAATCAAAATGAAAAATAAAGCATAAAGATGTATCAGCTATGGTGTTGTGAAAGTTTCTAGAAGGTGTCACTAGATACTGAAAAATTACATGGACTCAATAGCTATAATACAGACAATCTGTGAGAGAGAATTTTTCAGAATAATCTTGGTGTTTTGAAATTAAGAATCAAAGTGCTCAGTAGAGTGGCTAGAACATAGAACGTGAGCCAAGAAAAGCAAGAAGAGATGACATAGGTAAGAGATCTTGAGGGAAGAGTGATATCATATCACTAAGGTATTTTTAATATTCTAACAGCTAATGCATCCACACGTAAATCTATAATTCCCCGTGGACCTAAATTTGACAACTTTTTGAGGGCGTTGCATAAAGTCACATTGTTTCTTGGAAAACTCACTCTTGGATGTTCCAATGTACATGGATTTAAACAAGAGATCTTATCCAGAATTTGTTTACTTTTATCTTAGTATCTAAGGCTCAAGCTACTTTCAAAATTATAAGCCTGAAATAAAGCCCTCTCTCCCCTAGAATAAGGCAGTTTTAAATCCCACTGTCATTAGGTCTCACAAAGACAAAAAGCAGGAAAATAAATAGCTAGTCGATATTAACTTTTTTCTTCTCCTCTTTTCTAAGTACTATGAGAAAAAAATTTTAATTCCTCTTTTAACACAAGGGGGGAAAAGATTGTTAAATATACTAAATATCAAAATAGTATTAACAATGACTATCAGTTGACATAGGGTGAGATGTAAATAACTAAATCACATGAATTTAATGATACTAAGCTGAGTTGGTTCTGTTTTCAGCTGTTTTGAGTATCAACCTTAGAAAATGATGTTTGTAATACATTGCTGATATTATATGCTATATTTTATGAGGCTACCAGATATAAGCATTCTTGAATTTCACGTTTTTTTTTCATACATTAGTTTTCAAAAATCACTATTTACCTTCATTTTTACAAAAATTCTCCTGTTAACAGTGCCCATTTTGAATGAGCAGTCAACAAGAAGTCCTCAGAAGAAGCTAGGATAGTCACCATAGTCTGTGTCCCTCAGGGCTGAAATGATATTAGATTTGGTGAGGTGAACCGTATATCACAAACACTCCCAGCGCTGGACAAGGAAATATTTCATTGCATGGGAGGGGTGGATTTAGAATTACTCTCTGCCCTCAAATGCCATCTTTTATCTTAGGATACATCATTGACACACTCTCATGATTTCATCAAATCTTTTAAGAGCTTACTTGCTTTCTTTCAAACACAAATTTACACACACACACACACACACACACACACTCACACATTCATCACTGAACAGATATCATTCAAAGCTTTTGCCATTTTGCTCTTTTTAAACACTCAGTGAATCTTTTTTTTTTTCTATAGGCTTAGCAATTCTCAGTGTAATAATATGTGATTTGAATTCATTAGTCATGACTTTATTAAAAGGTATTACATCTTATTAACTTTTATATCCAAGATACCAATACAGAGTACCCACACTGACTAGACAGCTATTGTTTAGTGAACTAATTAGTAAAATATTGGTCAAGAAAGACTCCATCACTAACCTAATTCTAGACACTTGAAACTTACAGTACAGAAGGCCCCTCATCAATGCAGGCCACTGCAAGTGATTTTTTATTTTGACTGAGGGTCTTGAAGTCATCTTCAAGATCACTTCATATCTTAACTGACCACATCAAAAACTGAACTCATGTCAGGAAATAAAAAAGTGTATGTCCAAATATTGGTTCAGAGGAAAGTATTTCATTTTTCCAGTAAATTTTTCACATAGAATTTTCCCTAATCCTATGGCTTATCAAAAACCATCAAAGCTGTAAAATATTTCTTTATACAGAGGTACATTTAGATTTCCACATGTTACATGTTTCTAATTTAGGTTTTTCTCCACATAAACATTATTTTATAAAATTTTTATAAAATCTCATTGCTTAAGACTTAAAAGTGACTATTTGGAAAGGTTTTGTTTTTGTTATTTTTAAGAGGAAATTCATACTTGCTTGGTTGAAAAAATTACAGACATAACTCCCCTAGTGACTTTGATTTTCCTAAAATAACTGCAAGCTGTTCTTATTCAATCAACCAATCAATATATATTTATTGACCTGTTCCATTTACCAACACTATTAGGTGCTGACTATTCTAATTTATTTGACCTTGAATCATTGCTTTACTTAGGCAGCAGATAAATAATAATAATGGCACACATCTTGTTTCATTTATAATTATCTTTAGTTTTTCTGTTTGACCAACCTATCTATTTTAAAGTTTTTAAGTTTTTAGGATCATATTTTTTCCTCATATACTGTTAACCCTATGCTTTGTCCAGTCATGTGTTTTGTCTTTTCTCTTTTTTCAATATTCTTCTGGATACTTAATTTGTGCTTTTGTTATTCATATATCCGGTCCTTGATATTTTTCTTGATTTTTTTAAGAAAATAATTTCTTCCCTAAAAAAGTGTTAAAGACAGAGTTCACAGAGCCTAATCTTTTTATTTCCCCGTGACTCAGTAATTTTGAAAGTGAAAGTCTCTCAGTCGTGTCTGACTCTCTGCGACCCCATGGACTCTACAGTCCATGGAATTCTCCAGGCCAGAATACTGGAGTGGGTAGCCGTTCCCTTCTCCAGAAGATCTTTCCAATCCAGGGATCTAACCCAGATCTCCCACATCGTAGGTGGATTCTTTACCGTCTGAGCCACCAGGGAAGCCCAGTAATTTTGGTCAACTTCAAATTGCAAACTTTGTATAACACAGTGCTGGGTATAACAGGAAGTAAATAAATCATTATGCTCCCAGACTCCTCCAGGTCTATAAAGTTTGAATGCTTTGTCTTTGTCCTATTTAATCCTGATATTGAAACGAAAAGATTTTTTCTTCTGACATTTCAGAGAGGAAGTGTTACTTTGTACAGTGCCATATCCAGCATCCTATAGATCAAGGTTGGATAACCAATACCACATTCCTCTAGTTTTCTCTCATTTTTGTTTTGAATTTCATCTACTGAAGAAAAAGCTTACCTTGGCCTTTTATTTTCTGATTAGAATTCACTTTGGACGTCATTACGCAGATCCACTGATACGTGAAGTTGAAGAATCATCAGCATAGCTTGATCAAAAGAAGTGATCTTCATCAGATATCAGAGAAGTTCTGAAATTGGAAGGATCATTGGGGCCTGTTCAATTCCATGACCCCATGCACTCCATGGGGATAAAATGAGCCCAAGGAGAACAGTCTTGCCCAACTTTGTTGTTGTTAAGTCCCTAAGTTGAGCCTGACTCTCTGTGACCCCATGGACTGCAGGATGCCAGGCTTCTCCACTATCCCCTGGAGCTTGCTCAAATTCGTGTCCATTGAGTCAGTGATGCGATCTAACCATATCGTCCTCTGCAACTTATTGAAAACAAATCCAGTTCTCTAGTACTCTTTCCATTTCATCACACTAAATTAAGCTTTCTATTTATTTTTTTAAAAGAGCTTTTGATGTGGACCATTTTTAAATTCTTTATTGAATTTGTTAAAATATTTCTTCTGTTATTTATGTTGTCGTTTTTTGGCCGTGAGTCATGTGTGATCTTAGCTCCCTGACTAGGGGTTGGACACATACCCCCTGCGTTGGAAGATGAAGTCTTAACCAGTGGACCACCAGGGAAGCCTCATTTTCCCTAAAAGTTGTTTATTTTGATCCCCCTTCCCCCAGAAAAATCTGGATGAAGTCTGAATATCATCTATTAGAAGAGTTCTGCCATTCCCCACTCTGGTTCAGTGGGGTTCTTCTCGTTCTCTTGATCGTGAATCAACATAAATGATGTTCTTTGATTATTTTTCTTTTTTTACTCCTGCTCTGTGGAATAAGAGCAAGAAAAGTTAAAGGGAAATTATTATAGCTTCTGGTGTATCCTGCATTAACTCATGTAAAAAAATATTCTTTCCAGGTAAATATATCTCTGCTTTCTCTCAACAAAACAGTTGGGGCCATAAATAAGATGGTCTAGAGGTATTTGCAACCCCCATATGGCCTTCTACATTGTGCTTAATACATTTCTGCTGAATTATTATCTTGGCTATTCATTAAGCCAAGTCTTCGCTAGAAACTGCATGGTTAAAAAACGTACAAACTCAAAAAGAGCAAGAGGTATCCCATAATAGTGTTGTGCTCATATCTTAAAGTAGCTTTTTTTATGTGTGCATAGAGACACTGGGAAAATACCCTTCCCTACTCTTTTCCTACGCTTCTATCCCATCTTCCTTACAGACAGCTTTCATAAACTATGAGCCCCTCACTTGGCTCGTTCTTTTATTTATTTTTGGCTGCACTGGGTTTTCATTCTGAAGCACTGGCTCTTTGTTGCTACCCGAGGGCTTTCTCTAGTTGTGGTAGCTTCTCTAGTTGTGGTTCATGGGCTCTAAGGTGCTCAAGCTTCAGTAGTTGTGGCTCTCGGGGTTAGCTGCCCTGCAGCATGTGGGATGTTAGTTCCTGGAGCAGGGATCGAACCCATGTCCCCTGCACTGGTGGATTCTTAACCACTGGACCACCAGGGAACTCCCTCGCTCATTCTACTACTAGTTACACTATTTGCAAAGTGAAGTTTGCATTTCTTATACTTAATTCAACGATATCTGCACTGTGTGTACTTCACAAATAAACCTATGAGTGACAAAGTCCCCTTTCTACAAAGGCACTCTTGCCATCAAATGTACCTTGGGATTTGATGCAGAAATTTTTTACGACTATAATTGTTACCAACCTACACATTAAAGGATCAATGATCCGTAAGCTTCATACTTGCCCAGAAACAATCAATAGTTAAACATTTTAAGAAATTCAAAGAACTAAACAAAATTAATAGACTGGAGAGTTCAGAAACGTGCTGTGAACCGGTGTTTCAGAAATAATGCAGTTTGTAAAAATTAAACTAGTATAACCACAAAAATTTAAGAAGGTGCTATTTTCACTTAACTATGTAACTCTCCTGTGGTATCATAACCATATAATCAGATACCCTGAGAGGATCCATTGTATACTGATGCTTGGAATGCTTTTCAGGTGATTCTTTGATCCTTTATTAACCAACAATGGAAATTCACAAAATGCAAATTCCTTAGTCATTAAAATATTTTTTAGTAGCTTTGGGCAAAGATGTAGGAATGAAAGACAGTTCACAGTTCAAAATTTCGGATTTGTTATAATAGATGAATAAAATAGATTCTAAAGCCTGGAAAATTCCACAATGATGGGAATGTCTAGAAGCACAGTAATCAGGCAAATTCCATCAGAACTGACCTGACCATGCAGTTTCCCCCAGGGGTTACAAAAAGCTGGAGAATTTACAAACAATAGCGTTATAATGGTATTCCTGCTTGACTCTCTTATTTTACAAATGAGAAGGCAGAGGCCACGGAAATTGTATAACTTGAAGCAGCCAAGAAGTAGAGTCAGGGTCTCCTGAACCCATCTGGGGTTTCTTCACCGCTCTGATGTAACAGATGGTCACAACTTCAAGAACTCTTAGAACATGAAATGACACCCATGGGACCAAACCCAAAATGACTAAATTACATTGGTTAATTCATTCAACAAGCCCTCATCAATTTCCAGTTAGATATAGCTCAGAGACACTACCTTGTTTCTTTAAAAGTCCAACTGCAGGAAAAGGTTCACTCTAGAGATGAATAAGGACTTCAGTGCAGGAATTGAAGTTAATTGTTAATAAGAAACCAGCAGACAAACAAATTAATAACTAGTAACAACAACAACAAAAATCAGGCTGTGTTTAAAAGAAACCAGAATCAGGCAAACAACTCTGGCGATATATTTCTTCACCAAACCAAAGTTTACTACCAGCAGATGTATTATTTCTCACCCACTTAAATGGACCTACTGAAAATGTAGGTTGATAACATTCTTCTTTGAAAAAATATGTATTCTGATATAGCATTGAGGTAGGTTTAGCTGCTGACTACTTAAAAAAAAAATTAGTTTGTCTTTGTTAATGCATGGAAACTATCTGAATGCAAAGTAAGCAAGGGTTATGTTAATTTTATTTGTCCTAGTTTGGACAAATTGTTGTTAGCACAATATTTGGAACTAATTTTTAGATTTCAACGAAGTTTCCTTTCATGATAAGAAAAAAATCTGTTCTAACCTTGGTCTGCCAGCTACAGCTTGCTAGATTTTGAAATGTGTGGCCTGAGACAGCTACCGAGTCTTGGATACAGTAAAGGGCCACTTTGCCTTCTTCTTTTTTTTTTTAAGAAGCCCTTGTCTTACACACACCTGCTACCCAACTCACCCATGGCTCATATACCCCTCCTAGACTTTACTGACCTATTATTTCATATATAGATAGAGATATAGGTGAGATGGGCTTCCAGGGTGGCTCAGAGGTAAAGAATCCGCTTGCAATGCAAGAGACACGGGAGTGGTAGGTTCCAACCCTGGGTAGGAAAGATCCCCTGGAGGAGGGCATGGCAACCCCCTCCAATTTCTTGCCTGAAGAATCCCATGGACAGAGGAGCCTGGCAGGCTATAGTCCACAGGATTGCAAAAAGTGGACACACTGAAGCAACTGAGCATGCAGGCACTCACAGGGATACATAGAGATCTAGCTATGAAATAGCGATGACACCCCACTCCACTGGCCTGGAAAATCTCATGGGCAGAGGAGCCTGGTAGGCTGCAGTCCATGGGGTCGCTAAGAGTCGGACACGACTGAGCGACTTCACTTTCACTTTTCACTTTCATGCATTGGAGAAGGAAATGGCAACCCACTCCAGTGTTCTTGCCTGGAGAATCCCGGGGACGGGGGAGCCTAGTGGGCTGCCGTCTATGGGGTCGCACAGAGTCAGACACGACTGAAGTGACTTAGCAGCAGCAGCAAATATAAATAATAGACGGATGGATAGATAGCTATATACGTGGGCTTTCCAGGTGGTTCAGCAGTAAAGAATCCCCTACCAATGCAGGAGACTTGGGTTAATTCCCTTGGTGGGGAAGATCCCCTGGCTGGAGGAGGAAATAGCAACCCACTCCAGTATTCTTGCCAGGAAAATTCGATGGACAGAGGAGCCTGCTGGGCTGCAGCCCATGGGGTCGCAAAGAGCTAGATAAGACTAAAGGACAGATAGATACAGATATACAAATGATAGGTGGATACACAGATGATGGATTGATCTGTCACGCAAAAGAAATACTAAGACTTTGGACTCAACGCTTGCCATAAGCTACTAACCTATAGATTTATTCTTCAGGTATTTCTAGAACACTTGGGAAAGAACCTGAATCAGTGCAGAGGTGAAGAAGAGAAGGTGATTTAGGCAACAAACGCCAGAGACTATCACTCCCTGGACCAAAAGTGGGTGGCACCGGAGCCCTGCGGCTGGGAGAGAGGGCACGCGGCCAGCAGAGGTGAGGCCACAAAGTGAGCCGCAAGGAGAGCGACGAGAGACTGGGAGGCCGGCGGGCGGGCAGGCCTGGGGGTTGAGGGGCTCTGGGTGCCGGGCGGACGCGGGGGGCGGGGCGGGGGGCGGGGCCTCGGAGCGGGGGGGCGGGGGCGGCCGGGAGCCCAGGCGGCGCCGCAGCCCCAGCCCGGCTGACTGACGCGCGCGAGCGGCGGGCTCCGCGCATCCCAGGCTCCCGCGCCGCGCTGCTGCCTACCCACCCGGCGGCTCCGCGGCGGGGCGGAGTCCGGGAGAGTTTGCCCCGGAGCTCGGGGAACTTTCCAGCCCAAGCTCCGCTTCCGCGAAAGCGCTACCTGCCGGCGCCCTCAGCTGCCCGCGCCGCCTGCGAGGTACCTACGGGGGATCGGCGCGTGGGGGAGCGGGGGTCCGGGATTGGGGGGACCGAGATTTCGGGGGCCGAGATTGCAGAGCGCCGCTAGTTCCCTGCGGAGGAGAGAGGTCTGGGTGGGCGGGAAGTGCATCCTCCCCTTTCCAGGTGCTTCACCTCTGCGGGAGGCATCTTTTCTTTCTACCTCTAATCCCCCACCCCCCACCCCCACCCCCGCCCCATTTGAACCCATTCCCGCTCACTTTATTGACTGTGCTGAGGGGAGGGGGATCCGGGAGATGAAGGGGGTGCGAAGACTTGGGGAGGGCCGGAGGAGGAGGAAGGATGCCTGAAAACTTGGGAGCTACCTGTGCTGGATTCCTGGGCTCCGCGGGGCTCCCTGCTACCCGGGGTTCGCGTGGAGCCCCCTCTCCGGGACAAAACAGGAAAGAAGACACCAGAAGGAGCGGTCTTGAGTGTCTGCTGCCGGTTTATCCGGTCCTCCGGCGTGTTTGGCACCAAGAAGAACATCTCTGCTGGAGTGCCCCCTTTTTGCATCTGTCCCACACTCCCGGACCACGCATAGACTCCTGCTGAGGCTGCGGGCCATGTGGGAGCCCAGATTCCATCGGGCCGGGCCGGGCCGAAGGGTTGGGGGCGCCCTGGGGAGGGGGCTCGAAGTGGGCTGGGGGGAGTAGGAACTGCGCGGGGGCTTTGTGGCCCCAGTTGTCACTTTCACACGGTCCCCCGCTCTCTCTTCTGCCCGGTCCCCACATCCTGCCCATCCGCGTGCTTCGGTTAGGAGGCTCGAGGTTGTCGTGTTTGATACCTGTCAGGAGTTATTTCCAACTAAGTTCACAGGAGCAATGGTGGAGCGGCCGCGGGTCTTCCTGCTCTTCCTGCAGGTCCACCCCCAACTCCCTCCCACCCGCAAACCGGTCCTGAACAGTTCCCAGGGTCTCCAAAGGGTTACGAAGGAAATACTACAGAGCCTGCGCTGGTGTGACTTTCCCCCCATTCTGTTCTCACGACCAAATCCAAACACGGTGGGGCTTTCATAGGACTCTCCTTTAGCAGTTTTTCTAGTAATTAAGAGTATCATTTAGCAGTATTTATTTTTTAGTTTAACCTCAAACTTTGCGTTAATCCCTCTGTATACAGTTTTATCTGTGTTTGTCACAATGCCATTGAGTTTAAAGGACAGGATGTGGGCTTCTTTTAGGCTGATATATATATATATATATATATATATATATATATATACACACACTAAAATACAGTGTGAGTTGATACTTATCTGTCTTCCTAGTTGGGTGGCCTGGCACCTGCAGGTTCCAGTACATAATTATAATACCATATGCCTGGCTCCCAAACTGAGGATAAGGAGACTGTTACTGTTTTTCAGGGGCAAGGGTATCTTGGACTCTCAGATTTTATGATTGCTCAGAGGGTTTCTGTTTTTTTTTAAGGGCTTCAAATCAGCGTGAATCAGATATACAGAACAAAATTACAATTCTATCCCACGCATCCAAAAAGAATATAATACATGGGCACTGGTAGTTGACTCAACTGTTGAGGAAAAATTTAAGTCCTCTCATCACAAAGAAACATTTTGATCAAATATCTTGCGTAAGAAATAACATGCATTGAATGACTTGAGAAAATGAGGAGGATTTTCCTCTGGCCTCATATAGGTTTTATCTCTTTTATTATAGTAACATCCTTCAGAAAATGAGCCTTGCAGAGAGTTATTGGTATGTATTGACCAAAACACCATATTTTTTAATACAGAGGCTTGGTGACAGTCCAAAAATGTAAATGTTTTAAATCATTACCAACCATCTGTTCTCTCCCACTCACTTAAAGCCCAATGGTTTATTTTCACAGGTATCAAAACATACATCCTCATTTCATACATTTCCATGAATATCCCTAAAGCTACTATGGTTTCTGATCTTGACCCAAGTTCAGCAACTGTTGTGTTTGGCTGATTACCCTGTAAGCTCCTCTCATTTTTTTTTCAATGAAAGAAGAAATCAAAAAAGTTGTAAAGCCTTTGGCCAAGGCTGGTGTATACTCCAGTGAAATCTCATTGCTCTTCCCCCACCCCACCCCCACCTTTTTGTTACCAACAGAGGCTGAGAATTAGTACAGCTGCAGGCCTGTCCTGATGACATTCTTTCCCTTTCTTCCTGGTCACAAGGGTAGCATAGGGGCTCTCAAGCAGTGCATTAAACAGCCCCATGACTCCTGAAATTTAGTGTGATTTTCAGAAGGTTATAACATCTTCCCAGGAAAAATTGTCAAAATGGGAGACTCACGTAATATTCCAAACCCCGAATTAAGTAGACTTAGGATATACACATTATTTCCTGCACAAATATTGGGTATGCATAATGTAGAGTATTATTTCGGATATGAATAAAATATGTCTACATTAGTTTTCTTTAGATTTGTGTTAGGGGATCTGGATGAGTTTGTATATAATCAGCATACAGAGTCACACTCTTAGTTTTGTTCACGTCCTCATTAAAGTAAGATTTGAGGTTTTGAGTCCTTCTACCCTCAGTCCTGAAATGTTCTCCCTTTGGGGGATGTTTACTTTAGCTGGAACCGCAATGTTAGGATATTTTTATTACTTAAAATCAAAGTTGCATAATAATAAAAATATTGTTCCTTCGATGTGTTCAAAATGTTGGGAATTTCTTTTTACTCAAATCTGGGTGTAATGTCCCAAAGCACTTTCATATTTTTAAGGAAAAAGATACTGGCAGTCTTGCTCATGTTTTGCAAATAATTGATGCCTACTTGGAAGAATATCAGAAACCATAGGAGGGTGGGATTTCCATGCTCTTACCTGCTACACTGCCCTGTCCTGCCCTAGGCTTGAAAGTACAAAACTCTCCTTACTTTCTCCCAGGATAGCCTTGAAAAGAATGAACCCAAACTATAGATAATTTGGAAAGTAAAGTTGCTTTTAAAAAATATGGTCTAATTTAGACCTTTGGAAAGACATAAGGCTGTATTACATCTAATTTTTCTATGTACTAAAAATGAATTATAGAGGGGGAACAGCTTAATCACGTATAGTAAGCACTCTGAATTATTCATGTTAATGAGAGGAATAGAGGCAAAGATAATCCAAAATCATCGTTATTTAAAAAGTCATTTGTGTTTGTCTTTGGAATGTATTGTATGTTTGACTTAAAAAAGATATTCATTGTTACTGTGGGCAAGTTGCCTTTCTAATTACTTTGGTTTAGGTTAATTTTTAAATGAGCTTACATATCTCAAACACAAAAACTGATTTATGGGGTGGGGGGCACATGGGCCCAGAAACAAGCTGGGTGACAGAAATACGCAAAGCTGGTATGAAAACTTTGCAGTAAATTGTATATCACTCTCAGACAGGTAACCAAGGCTTGATTCCATACCTACTTAATTAATTTGTGTTAAGGATTAGATATGTTCCTAGAAAAAGCCCTTCAATCAAAATTTGAGAAATTCATCCCCACTTTGTATGTAACAGAGGTGATTACTATGTTTTCAGAAGATAATAGGTGCTTCAGAAAACCAACTAGAAATATTCTAATTGTTTAAATCTCACCAAACTGAATTTTTTTAAGCCTGGAATTTTCCTAAAGCATGCACATGTGTATATGTTAAGGTAATACTCCAATGCCTTATTTTTATGCATATGTTTCAAAAGCAAAGATAGCAAGTTGTCATCAGGATAAGGAATTTGGTCCATTTGCTCTCTGCACCTAGGCTCCAAATCAAAATTTTATCAAAAAGAAGCTCTCGAATATCTATTGTTATGGAGGACCTGGTTAGATAAAAGTAGTTGAAGTTCAGCAACACCGCCAATTTAACAGATTTCTCTTGTGTTTTTCAAAAGCTCCAGGGCAAAATTGGTTGTGGATGAAATAGTTACTTGGACAAGAAGTTGATTCACACCATAGCACTTGCTCTTAAACACCTCCTCTGTGGTCAGTGTTCAGTTGTGTATAGATTTTGTTGAATTGTTATCTCTGTGGACTATTACAATTTAAAAAAACCTCTATGGAGAAGGTTAAAGCTGCCAGAATATATGATTGGCTAGGCAGATAGATAAGATCGTTTTTATTTCAAGAATTAAAAGCAAAACATAAAACTGACTTTTACAACAGTAAGCAGGATGAAACTGAAAAAGTAGCTGTCCCCTTCAGATTGGTGATTCTGTTCTCCTAATAAATGTGCCAGCTCTATCAGATGTCGGGGGGCTTCTTTTTTAAGAGGGCATTTTTGTTTTTCATAAGACATGACATTTTTTAGCAGACTTGACTGAGTACTTGAAAAAATACATTGTGGTTGGAAAGATAATTCACACCCACAAGATTTATTTTATATACATTTATTAAAGGAATCAGTTTCTTCTGAGCAGTGCCTAAGTCTTAGAATCAAAATTATGCATTTTGTGATAGAGCTGGAAAGGACCTTAAGAGCAATTTATTCCAGTGCCCTTATGTTACAGTTAAGAAGATGAGGGCCCGCAGTGATCCTGGTGAGCTGCTGAAGGTCACCCCGGTGGTTAATGGCAGAGCAGATACTGGAAACTGGACTCACTCCTCATCCAACACCCTTGACTTAAGATTAGTAGCTGGATGGGGGAGTTAACTCTTTCTGGCCATCAGGGTGTCAGATGTACACGAGAAAGTGAAGTGGTACAGAGGGACACACAGGAGGCTTGTAGGTTTTCTGTCTTCCATCATCCACTGTCATTCACTGTGGAGCAAACTGTAGTCCTCAACCCTCTCAGACTCTTGTCCTCTTCTTTAAAAACAAATATTGATTTATTTTTGGCTGTGCTGGGTCTTTGTTGCTTCACGGGCTTTTCTCTAGTTGCAGGAAGGGGAGGCAACTCTAGTTGTAGTGTGCAGGCTTCTCATTGCTGTGGCTTCTCTTGTCGTGGAGCGCGGGCTCTAGGGCGAGAGGGCTTCGGTAGTTGCAACACGTGGGATCAGTCCTCATGGCTCCTGGGCTCTGAAGTATTGGCTTAGTAGTTATGGTGCACAGGCTTAGTTGCTCCAAGGCATGTGGGATCTTCCCAGACCGGGGATTGAACCTGTGTCTCCTGCATTGGCAGTTAGATTATTCAGTGAGCCACGAGGGAAGCCCTGTCTTCCTCTTAATAACAGATATTTTGGGTCTCCCCCTTGGTGTCTTGAAATGTAATTCATCAATAATATGATCACTGAATATATTTGTCATGAAAAGGAGCAATAAAATAAAAATAATTTGTTGTACAATGTGCATTTCACTGTGCTAGTGTTTAAGAGTGACTTCACTGGAACACAGTAAAGAGGTCTGAGGCTTGCTTGCATGTTTATATAATGCATACATTTGGGTTTAAGACAAATAAAAACATCAGAAGACCTTCCATACAGGGAGTACAGGAAAATGAAAGGAGAATAGACTAAAAGTAGCATTAGGATGATTATAAGCCAGACATTTGTGTATAATAACAGAGAGAAGAAAATGATGGTAATTGTTGTAGGAAAAATATGCCAAGTCAAGTTACAGACAGTCAGAATGGAGAAAACGTGGAAGCGTGATATTTCGCGAATGAAAGGCTAAATACTAAGGCTAAATTAATACTGTTCCACCAAAATCCCCACACTGCTTTATGTGGCATTTTCCCCTTGTTACTAATGTGAACTCTGTGTCAAGGGACTCTGCAGACTACCCACCATTTCATCAATAAAAGCAAATACGATATTTCCACAATGGAAATTATTGACAGTGCTGATGCTGCCCTTTTCAATTTATTTTCTGTTAATATTGTAGTTCATTAATTCTAGATTTAGAAGAAAGATTATACAAAATGATTGAATTATTACTCACAGCAGCCTTGCTGTAAACCACCAGGGTTTTGGTGGAAATTCCTTTAAAATGCTTAGTTATGATTATGTACCAGATTCTGCAAGTTGATATGCATTACAAATTTAGTTCAGGGGAACACTGCTTGTCACTAAGTCGTGTCCAACTCTTTGCAGCACCACAGACTGTAGCTTGTCAGGCTCCTCTGTCCATGAAATTTCCCAGGCAGGAATACTGGAAGGATTGCCATTTCCTTCTAAATGGGCTCTTCCTGACCCAGGGATCGAACCCGGGTCTCCTGCTTGGCAGATGGCTTCTTTATCCCTGAGCCACCTGGGAAGCAACACTGCATGTTGTGCTTGGTCGCTCAGTCGTGTCCGGCCTTTTGTGACCCCGTGGACTGCAGCCCTCCAGGATCCTCTGTCCATGGGGATTCTCCAGGCAAGAATACTGGAGTGGGTTGCCATGCCCTCCTCCAGGGGATCTTCTCAACCCAGGGATCGAATCCAGGTCTCCTGCATTGCAGATGGAGTTTTTTTACCGTCTGAGTCACCAGGGAAGCCCAAGAAAACTGGCGTGGGTAGCCTATCCCTTCTCCACTGGAACTTCCTGACCCAGGAATTGAACCAGGGTTCCTGCAGTGCTGGTGGATTCTTTACCAGCTGGACTACCAGGGAAGCCTGTTGTTTGAGATATTTAGGGGAAATTCTTCATCAAAAAGTCCCTAAGAATGAATAGAACTCTCCTCCCTTAATGATGGGACAAACCTCAAATCCTTCCCAAAATATTCTCTAGGGGCAGTCTGGCCCTGATGAGAGTCACAGGGCTAGATAAACAAGATTGTCAGGTTTTTTTTTTTTTTTTTTAATTACTCATTTTTTATTAAAATATAGTTGATTTACAATGTTGTGTTAGTAATTCCTACAAGGGAAAAGAATCTGAAAAAGAGTAGATATAGATAAACAAGATTTTTATGATGGCATGGGTTATTTTTCATACCCTCACCCAATCCTTACTTCTTTTAAGTGGGACCATCCCATTGTTTACTGGACTCTGCCTTCAGTGGACCAGGATTACAAATTTCACTGCCCATCAGATTCAAGTTCGTGGTCGGATCTTTTTCTCTCTCTCACCTTTATAAAGTGTGTATGGCTAGTTGCTCCATCATGTCCCACTCTTTGCGACCCCATGGACTACAGCCGACCAGGCTCCTCTGTCCATGGGATACTGGACTGGGTGGCCATTCCCTTCTCCAAGAGATCTTCACAACATTAGAGGCTGATTCTTTACCATCTGAGCCACCAGGGAAACCCCCACCCAGATTTACTACTTCTTTATTTCTCTTAGGAATCTGTCTTTCATTGGTGATTGTGAATGTTGACAAACTAATAAGCAAGCTGGATAATATTTTACTGCCCCCATGCCTTAACCTTCTGTAAAGGCATACCTCCAGAAAGCGTTGAAGGCTTTTGTATGGAGAGACAATATATACATGTACACACACGTGTGTATATGCATGTATATGTATAGATGTACTTGTTATATATGTCTATGTACATGTATACATACAAAATTTCAGGCACTGAAAAATAGGAAGAGGAGGCATTATTTGATATTATATTTTTAATGCCCTTGAAACATGCTGATGCAAGCAAAGAACTGCACTGGTCCAATATTCGAAAGTTGCATCATAAAACATAGTGCTGTGAAGTATGTCCATAGCAGAGGCCAAAATTTGTTACAAATGCAAATAAG
This sequence comes from Budorcas taxicolor, assembly GCF_023091745.1. NCBI lineage: Eukaryota > Metazoa > Chordata > Mammalia > Artiodactyla > Bovidae > Budorcas > Budorcas taxicolor. Next base: position 30,293,029 of record NC_068931.1, read on the forward strand.
CTGTTGTATTAGAATTTTCTGGTACTACTTTGATTAAGTATGTCCTGTGCTGGCATATGAGAGTTGGAGGTGGGGTTCATATGTACTGAGTGCTCGGTCACATCTGACTCTTTGTGACCCCATGGACTGTAGCCGACCAGGCTCCCCTGTGCATGGGATTTTCCAGGGGACCTTCCCAACCCAGGGTTCGAACCCATGTCTCCTGCATTGGCAAGTGGATTCTTTGCCCCTGAACTAGAGAGGGAGAGGTATAGACAATTCTGTTGTCTGTCTTAGGTGTATTTTGTCTATGTGCTGTTGCCACACTGAAAACACACTGACATCTCTTCTTGTGTAATATATAATGTTGCAGAGAGACTAGAGACTTTTGAAGATTGCCCCTTTACACAACTTATGAGAGAGTATGGGATCCCAGAAGCAAGGAGGAAATTGAGAGTGGAACTCAAATTTTCTTACTTCTGGTTTGTTTACTAGACTATAATGTAAGACCTGCTGTTGGGAACTGAGTTATTAGAAAATGTCATTTCAGTGTTAGCTACTGCAAGCCTCTTGAATTTGCCAAATTGTAAGGAAGATTTTTTTTTCTTAAATTCCATGGTGAGTTCCTCTATGATGTCTTTTGTAACATTGTATATCTTACTCTTTTTACTTAATCTTTTTAAAGAAAGAAAGTTTTTAATGCAAGCTCTTTAACAGGTAAGACTGAAATCACAATATGTGTATGTGTGTGTGTGTGAATAACCAGTTGCTTTGACACAATCACAAGATTCTTTACATAGAAGGGCATGTTTTATCCAATCAAGAGTGGCAGCTTTTGCTACAAAAGGGATGAGGGAATTGTACAAAACACAATTTGATCTATGATTATTTTGCTGTATAGTGTTCATTCTTACTGGAAGCTTCTTGGTCAATTGAATAGTTCAACATTCAAACCCAGACTGACCTCTAACTCATTTTGATCCACTTTAGTTACAATTTCTAATAAGAATCTACTGGTGCAGTGGGATTTGAGGGAAGATGAAATTGAGGGGGTTGGATTGTGGCAGTGATAAGGAAAATAGGGAGCTTCTTTCAGTTCAGCAGCACAAAGATCTTTATTGACAGCACAGTTTTATTGGGATATCTGCCTGTTCTTGGTGTGCTTTTTACTCTTGCACAGAACGGAGGCAAAGATTGTGAAAGTAAAGCCCTTCCTCCTTTTTATACCTGTAATAGTGCCACACAAGAGAAAACCTTCTTTGTCAGAATAAACAGAACACATTCCAATCACAGCGTCTCCCTTTACCTTAGGACCTCAATACTCCCCTAAACTGAAATCTAAAACACTAAAGAATCTAGTTATTAAAAGAAACACACCCAGTGTAGTCATGTAGTAAAAGAAAATTTCAGGATACACATGAAAACGGGAAAGACAACTTTGCCAATTCAAATGAAGAACCTTACACTTACTACTGCATTAGTTTCAGGAGTTCAAACCTCACTTAGCTTGTCTTTTTTGTAACCAATGGGATTAAAGCTGTGACTCAAAGTTATAGGTTACTTTAAGCAGATACAAAGAGTTAGATAAAATGATGACATTGATCACATACTTAGACGAGAGATTTCAAAATTAAAATGTGAGCACAAATTTTTAGAAATATGTCACTAAATAAGTTTGATTTTTCCACAGCACCCTTGGAGAATAGATTAGTAGAAGGGTAGTTTTATCTCTCTCCCCCATGCCCCAAATCAGTTTTCTCAATGCAGGAGTAACTGTGATGTTCTTCATTTGAATCAGCAAAGTTGTCTTTCCCATTTTCACGTGTATCCTGAACATTTCCTTTACTACATGACTACACACACTGGGTGTATTTCTTTTAATAACTAGATTCTTTAGTGTTTTAGATTTCAAATATGTTTAGATGTTAGTGACATTATTGGACTAAAAGCAGTAACTACCAATGTTATTTTAGTGTTAAATATTAGAAGTATTTTACCTTCTAATATTTCTATTTTACTTTCAATTAGGAATTTTTACCATCAGAGAATGAGATTCTGTTACTGTGATGGACTTGGCATTCAGTTGAATACACTGTTATGGTCTCGTTATTTGTGGTTGGAGCCCAAGTTATACAGATTATTAAATATTTTAAATATTAATCCTGCACTTACATTATCACTTTTGTGACTTCAGTATAGCTAGCTAGCTTTCACTCGCTAAATGTATATATGTATATTTCTATATGTGTGTATATTTATGTGCATATATGTATATATATATGTCACTTGCTAAAAAGTCTAGCAAATCATATTTCCAGATTTTGCAGATCAGGAAATTATGACAGCATCTAGAATAGAAACAGATTTACAAATGACTGAACTCTCGAGTAGCAGAGGTTGTTCATCTAGTGCCTTAGAACGTTGATTCAGCTTTAGTTTTCCCAACATGTAAATATCACATGTTGTCCAATAAGATTCCTTGAAATTACTGGCATATATCTTATTCAGAGCACTCTACAAAACCTGATTATGGCTCTGAATGTCTCTCTAAATTCTACACTTATAGATCCAGCTCTGTACTTTGTATTTCTTCCTGTCCATCTTAAACATCAAATGAAACATAGCAGAATCAACCTTGTGGTCTCTGCCCATCTCACCTCAACCTCCAGGATTCCCCAGCTCCCAGTCTGGATTTTATCTTTGACGTTCCTTTTCCATCCACTCCATATCAAAGCTCTCACCCAGTCATTGATTGTTCCCTTCAAAGGATGTTGCATACCTTCCTCGGTTCCTCATCCAAGTCTCAGCTTTCCCCATCCATTGCGTGGAGAGCTACAGGGCTTTTATAACTGGTCCCCTGGCATCCATATTGCTCCCCCTCCAGATCCATCCTCCAGTAACATGAGAGGAGATTTTCAAGATGCAAATATGATAACTGTCACTCCTTCAGCTACACATGCCACCTAAATGGATTGCCATTGCTTTAAGATAAAGCCCAAAATTGTGCTCCTCCAGTTTCATGTCAGTATCTCCACTCCTTCCTTCTACTTCAGCTGCTTGTCTTTCTTCCACTTGCTCTGAGTCTCTCTGCTCTCTCCCATTCTCACATCTATAAACCCAGGTACCCAAACATTGCCTAGTTCACTCTTGGTTGACTCGGATATCAGCCCAAATGGCACTTCCTCAGGTGATCCTTGTTAATGTCCTAAACTGAGCCAAATCCCCTCATAGTACACACAGATGTATATTTGTTTTTGTATTTGTTTGCATACATGTATCCTTATTAATATATCCATATAGATTCTTTTTTTTTTTTTTTTTAACGGAGAAGGCAATGGCAGCCCACTCCAGTACTCTTGCCTGGAGAATTCCATGGATGGAGGAGCCTGGTAGGCTACAGTCCCTGGGGTCGTGGAGAGTCAGACACGACTGAGCAACTTCACTATCGATCCATTTTTATATATCCATATATATAAGTATGGATTTACTTATCTATATATACTTACAAGTATATATTTATAAATATGGATATATATTTATGTATACAGGTGGCTCAGTTGTAAAGAATCCACCTGCCAATGAAGGAGATGTGGGTTTGATCCCTGGGTCGAGACGATCCCCTGAAGAAGGAAATGGCAACCCACTCCGTATTCTTGCCTGGAAAATTCGAGAAACAGAGGAGCCTGGATGGCTACCATCCATGGAGTCACAAAGAGTTGGATCCAACTGAGCAACTGAGTTCACATGCATGTCCCTCATCTCAGCTAGTTGCAAATTCACATTTATTTGTGAAACTGTTTAATTCATCCCTAAGGGAGGGACCTGTCTAGTTATCTGGGTCCTTATATTCCTGGAAATACAGCAGTGCTCACTCAGAGGAAGTACAATAAGTCTTTGTTGAGTAAATGTTAGCTGGGCATCCTGTATTTAACCCCCAGTGTGCACGCACACGCATACACATATACTACACTCAAGCACACACTTCACACCCACCCACACATTCTAAGATGAATACATAAATGAATAATTTGAAGGCTACAAGGCCCGATATTTTACTTGCTTTGTGACCTCTTCAAATATCACACTCTTCTTCAGTTTCTCTTTCCTCTCAGCGATTCATTCAGAGGTAACTTCACTAGTGCTATGTTTGCTTATAAAATGAGGTAGGTCTATTGAATTTTTTTTTTTAAGCCAGACATTTCTTTATATTATTTCCCTTGATAAATTCAGGAATTGTAAAAGGCTTTAATATATGGGGGATTTATGCTGTGCTGTTTGTGCATATTTTGGCATTAGTCAGTGATCCAAGATTGTACCACATTGGAGAAAAGAAAAAGAAAATCCTCTGGAGTTTTCCTATCTATATGATTTCCATGTGGAAATAAACAAAATGAAGGAGAACAAAGATTAAAATAATAAATAGATGAATTTGAAAGAGCAACATAAAAATCTATGTTGTAAAAGTCTGAATTTTTATGAATTGCACAGAAGCTTCGAACTGTGGCAAAACTAGTTAAGGAAGACACCTATCATGCTGCCTGGCACCTACTGTGTTCTGGGTACTCTTCTAATTCTTTGTGCCTCAATTCAAATCACTGCATTAAAATTGAATTAGTCTTATTTTCACGTAAAGCCTTCTTGATTGAACTACTTTAGAGGAGTATCTGTTAAGCTTGGGATATTTTGTCCCCTCAAAACAAGGAATTGCTCAAAAGCAGGTAGACACACATAAGGACATAAGAGCAAGGTTTTAGGGGTACCCACTAGCCCAACTTGTGTATCATTTGAAGATAAAAAGTAGTAATGTATGTTATGGATTAGAGCACATTGAATAAAAATCCATGAGCCCGTAGTGTGTGCAGATTCAATAATTAGAAGGAAAAGCTGTTTTATTGAAGAGTATAAGCAAATGATTACAATAAAGGCTAGAACTATAAAGTCACTTTCTGCAACAACTGTTACAAGAATAAGCAAAGGATAATCCACCCTGGGTGAATGGTTGATGGGGACAGGATGGTCACACTAACTCTACATGTCAGCCCTCAGATTGCTTATTAAATATAAGGAGGAAAAAGTCCTTTTATAGGATGATAACAAGCAGACACCTGCTTATCCAAGGGACCACACTTGATGTCACCAAGAGTGGACAAATGGATGTCATTTATCTCTTGATATAGTATATACCTAAAACAAGACAGTCCCCTCTGAATTTATTTTGCCAGAAGTGATTCTCCTGAATCTAACCTTATGGAAACAATCAGACAAATCCAAATTGATAGATATTCTTCAATACAGCTGACCTGGACACTTCAAAAAGGTCAGCATCACTAAAGAGACTAGAAGAAAGGGCAGGCTTCCCAGGTGGCTCAGCGGTAAAGAACCTGTCTGCCAATGCAGGAGATGCAAGAGACATGGGTTCGATCACTAGGTCAGGAAGAACTCCTGGAGGAGGGAATGGTAACCCATTCCAGTATTGCCTAGGAAATCTCACGAACAGAGGAGCCAGGCAGCTACAGTCCATGGTGTTGCAAAGAGCTGGACAAGCCTGAGCATGCACACACGTTTCTGAAGAAATGGCAACTAATTGCAAGATATCCTTCATGATTAGATTCTGAATGAGAATAAAATAACTGTAGAGGGATCCTATTGGGATCATGTAGGAGAATGTGTTTTGGGAGAGAAGATGTACTTTAAAATACTCAGCAATGAAATTTCATGGTCTCTGCCATTTTCTTTCATGTGATTTGGTAGAAACTTTTTTTAAAATATGGGAAAGAGAAAAAAGATGTGGCAAAATATTAAAAATTATTTAATCAAATTAAAGACTGTGTGATATTACTGCTAATTTTCCATAGGTGGTTTTCAAAATAAAAATTGGGTAAACTATTCTGTGATTTTAAACCAACTACCCAACAGATGCAATTGTCACATTGAATTGAAGTGAGTTAGCACGGGTGAAAGCAGTTTCATTGATCAGTTAGTCAAGTGTCCTCTTCAAAGTACCTAAATATCTTCATTCAGCATTCCATAATTATCCATAATTTATATTTACACACTTAAGAAAAAGCTATCCTTAAAAACTATGTCGTGGGAATATAGAAGATAATACAGAATAGGATATGATCAGTAACTATTAGATAAAGTAGTATTTTTCCCATTTTTCTGTTAGATATAAGAAGTTTTCAACAAGTGAAATTTTAAGGAGTAATTGGACAACTTGGCAATATGATTTTCCTTCTTCCATGTTTTTGCTTAACATTTCATGCTTGCCTGTAAAACAGAGTGTAAGATTACTGATGACTCTTACTGCAAGATCCACAACATAGCAGAATGCAGTGTGCAGTGTAGAATAGATCTGGCCAAGCCCCCAGTAGGATTTAGGATCCAATATGATTCTCAACTGTACATCATCTAGAAGGCAGACTAGCACTATTAGTGTTTGTGTATTATAAACAGGTACTTAAAGCCCAATTTTTTGCATGCATGCCCAGTCGTGTCTGACTCTCTGCGACCCCATGGGCTGTACCTAGCCAGGCGCCTTTGTCCATGAGATTTTCCCAGCAGGAATACTGGAGTGGATTACCATTTTCTCCTCCAGGAGATCTTCCCATCCAGGGATAGAACCCATGTCTTCTGCATCTCCTGCATTGGCAGGCAAATTATTTACCACTGAGTCACCTGGGAATATCAGAGCCCAATATCATAGGTTTACAAATATCAGAAAACAAAGCTCTCTGTTTAGTCAAAACTGAGAGTCAGTTCTGTATGAAGCACAAAGAGGTTAAATTATTTAAAAGTTAGATGTCCATCAGCAGATGCTAAGGAAGCTGTGGTGCATATACACAATGGAGTATTACTCAGCCATTAAAAAGACTACATTTGAATCAGTTCTAATGAGGTGGATGAAACTGGAGCCTATTATACAGAGTGAAGTAAGCCAGAAAGAAAAACACCAATATAGTATACTAACGCATATGTATGGAATTTAGAAAGATGGTAACAATAACCCTGTATGTGAGACAGCAAAAGAGACACAGATATATGGAACACTCTTGTGGACTCTGTGGGAGAGGCCAAGGGTGGGATGATTTGGGAGAATGGCATTGAAACATGTATAATATTATACATGAAACGAATCGCCAGTCCAGGTTCGATGCATGATACTGGATGCTTGGGGCTGGTGCACTGGGATGACCCAGAGGGATGGTACGGGGAGGGAGGTGGGACGGGGTTCAGGATGGGGAACACGTGTACACCCATGGCAGATTCAGGTTGATGTATGGCAAAACCAATACAATATTGTAAAGTAATTAACCTCCAATTAAAATACATAAATTTATATTTAAAAAGCTATAGAATTTGTAATAATATCTTTTCAGAAAAGTTTCAACTTGAAGGTAAATATTCAAGATATCCCTCCTATCATTTAAGTATATGATGTAGTATTTCAAGTCAGCTTCCTGCAAGAATTCTTTTCTGATAACATTTAGGACTGCTTTGATGTGTACCTTGCACTTATTCAGAATAAGTGAAGTAGTGCGTCTTGATATATGATGGAAAAAGAACTTCTAGATCTTCTTGTATCTTAAGATGAACCAAAGCTAAAACTATAATATAGAGCTCTTTCCCCTTATATTTCATTTGTGTCTGTGTGATCTCAGTTTTCAGTTGTGTCCAACTCTTTGCGACCCCATGGACTGTAGCCCCTGCCAGGCTCCTCTGTCCATGGAATTTCCCAGGCAAGAATGTTGGAGTGGGTTGCCATTCCCTTCTCCAGGGGGTGGACCCAGGGATTGAACCTGCATTGGCAGGTGAATTCTTCACCACTCAGCCACCAAAGTACCTTTTGATATGCTAGTCATAAATTATTATAAATTCTAACAAGCAGAAGAGATTTGAATTTTTGAAAAACCTTAAAGAATCAGTTTCTTGATACTTCCAGTTTATACTGGCTAGAGGCTAAATTTCACTATGATATGAAATTAAACTTCAGCTTCTATTAAGACAGAGAACTAGGTAAAACTTAGAATTGTTTTTAATAAGGGGAAAATAGTAAATTATTGGGGGGAGAGAGTTGATTCTTAAGAGTCTGGACTATGTTCAAATAAAGGTAATAATAGCTTTAGTTATTATACCATTGACCTCCCCACTCACTCCCCCCTCCCACTGCCCCCTACCCCCCACTCCAAGCTACTCATATACATTTTAGTAGTAAGACAGTGAATATACATGCTGCCGTAAGGGGGACACATTTTTAAGACTTGAGGGCTGAGTGTAACTGAATTTTATGATCTCATTAAACTATTAATATATGTTATTTCATATTTTTTAAAAAGTTCTAAAACCATGAACAATGTAAGTTAAAAGTTGTTTGAATTCACAGCAATAGGAGAAGCAAACTTCCATAAGAATTTGGCTTTAAAAGCAAACAGCTATGTGAACAATTTGTTAGGTAATTATTAGCTGGAAGCTATTTGTACTCTGAGTTTATTGAATATACACATATGATGATAAGAATTTGCACAAATAGAACCTTTTGATAATAAATCCACGTGAGAGATCGTGCCTTAGGGGAGTAATTCTAGATATTATAAGTATATTGAATTCCCTGCACATGGAATGCAGAACTCTTGCCCAAGTATGTAACTATTTTTCATTCATGATGCTTAATAGGTCATTTTACCTAAAGTCTCAGAAAGGATCAGTGTTACAAACAATGGAAAATGGTGTTGTTCTGTTTGTATATATTCCAAACATTGCAATCACAGAGGAAATAGCAAAATAGAGCTCTATAACCTGTCACCAGTGGTGCGCTAAACTACACTCAAAATCACAGTTATCAGAAATAAATAAATACCTAATCATTACCTGAGAAGTCTTCTTGGCATTTTGTATTGGAATCCCTGATTGTTTGCTTTGTGGTATCTACTAGCTGCTTAGAAAAAGTACTTTAGCAGTAAAATAAAATATAGAAGAGATGCATTCTTTTTATGAACCTTGTACATTTATAACACTTAATGGAACTGTATACCCCTCCATCAGTTTTACTGTATGTTCACAAAATAAAAATACAATGAAGGATCCTTCCAGTTCCCGTCCCTCATTTAAGACTTTTTGTTACATTTTTATTCTTAGGCAATTATTTCATATTTTCATATTTAAATCGAATGAATCAGTGTTCAGAATCAGTCCTTTCATGGCTGTTTCCTTTTCTGAGTTATTTTGATTTATCTTGTGGATTGCTAGATTTCATTATCAAGGAGTTTATTCTAGGGGACTCATGTATACTATACTTTCTGAATTTTTGTTTGCCTGATTCTCATTCCTCACCCTCTTTGCCCTTGCCCGCTTCGGATGTCTGTAGTCTGGAAGTCATTTTCTGGTTTGCTTTTCATGTTTCAAGAGGGCCAGTGATGTGGAATGGCAAGAGCTGGTGGAGTGGGCAGACTGCAGTTCCATTGTGTGTCTTGTGTAAAATACCCTCTCGCACCATACTTGCTCCAGTTGACTATATTTCTGGGAATATGTTTCTTGGATTCCAGAAATAGATATCTGGAAACATTATTCCAGATAATAAAATATATTTCTATTTTATTCTTTTGACCATTTTTTCTATTATTTCGCCAATACCACATTGTCTCGATTACTGTTTCTTTATATTAAGTCTTGAAGTTGGGTAATGTCACAGTTGGCCAGCTTTCTTTTTCTCCTTCAGTATTATGTTTATTATTCTGGATCTTTTGCCTCTTCATATAAACTTTAGAATCAGTTTGTTGATAGCCACAATAAAATAACTTCCTGGGATTTTCATTGGGATTGCATTAATCTATAGACAAGTTGGGAAGAACTGACATCTTAGGAATGTTGAGTCTTCCTATCTTTGAACATGGAATATCTCTCCATATATTTAGTTCTTTGTTTTCTTTCATCAGAATTTTGCAGTTTTCCTTATATATATCTTGGATATCTTTTGTTAGGTTTGTATCTAAGCGAGTAATTACGGAGTGCTCACTAACTCAATGGACATGAATTTGAGCAAATTCCAGGAGATAGTGAAGGACAGGGAAACCTAGCATGCTACAGTCCATGGGGCCGCAAAGAGTCAGACAAGACTTAGCAACCGAACAGCAACAATAGAAAATATAAATTGTGGGCTTCCCAGGTGATGCTAGTGGTAGAGAATCCATCTGCCAATGCAGAAGACGTAAGAGATGTGACTTTTATCCCTAAATCAAGAAGATCCCCTGGAGGAGGAAACAGCACCCCACTCCAGATTCTTGCCAGGACCATCCCATGGGCAGAGGAGCCTGGCAGGCTACAGTCCATGGGATAACAAGGAATCAGACACGATTGAGTGAGTGAATATAAATTGTGTTCTGGTTTTTAATTTCAAATTCTACTTTTTCATTGCTGATATATAGTCAAGCAGTTGACTTTTACAAATAATCTTGTATCCAATGACCTTGCTATAGTCACTTATTAGTTCCATGAGTTTTTTGGCAGTTCATTCAGATTTTCTACGTACACAGTCATGTCATCTGTAAGCAATAATGAGTGTATTCCTTCCTTCCTAATTTGTATACCATTTATGTCCTTTTCTTATTTTTCTGCATTAATCAGAACTTTCAGTATGATGTTGAAATGCAGTGGTGAGAGGAGACATCCTTGCCTTGTTCCTGATCTTACTGAGAAAGCTTCAGGTTTCTCACTCGTGTTAGCCATAGGTCTTTTGTATCTTTCTTTATCAAGTTGAGGAAGTTCTTTATTCCTGGTTTACTGATAGTTTGTATCATGAAAGAGTGTTGGAGCTTGTGCTTCTGTAGATATGCTCGTGTGATATTTCTTTTTTCATCTGTTTATGTGATGGCTTACATTAATTGAGTTTTGAATGTTAAATCAGCCTTGCATGCATGGGATAAATACGCTTGTCATGAAATATATAGATACTTCGTTTTATACATTGTTGGATTTGGTTTGCTAATATTTTATTGAATATTTTTACATCTACATTCATGAGAGATATTGGTCTGTAATTTTTTTTATACTGGCTTTGTTTGGTATTAGTGTAGTACTCAGAGAAGATGATGGCACCCCACTCCAGTACTCTTGCCTGGAAAATCCCATGGATGGAGGAGCCTGGTAGGCTGCAGTCCATGGGGTCGCGAAGAGTCAGACACGACTGAGCGACTTCACTTCACTTTTCACTTTGATGCATTGGAGAAGGCAATGGCAACCCACTCCAGTGTTCTTGCCTGGAGAATCCCCGGGACAGGGGAGCCTAGTGGGCTGCCGTCTATGGGGTCGCACAGAGTTGGACACGACTTAGCAGCAGCAGCAGCAGCAGTGTAGTACTAGCCTCAATGGCTGAGTTAGAGATTGTTCCCTCTGCTTCTATCTTTTGAAAGAAAATGTGGAGAATTGGTAAAATTTCTTCCTTTAATGTTTGGTAGAATTCACCAGTGAACCCATCTGAACCTGATAGTTTCTGTTTGGTAAGGTTACTAATTATTGATACAGTTTCTTTGGTGGATGTATACCTAACCTGTTCATGTTGTCGTGTGTTGTGTGAATGTTGGCAGATTATATTTTTCAAAGAATTGGACCATTTCATCTAAATTATCAAATTTGTAGACATATAGTTGTTCCTAACATTCCTTTATTATCCTTGGAATTTCCATGGCATAGGTACTGATGTCCTCTCATTCCAATAATAACAATATGTATCATCTTCCCTTTAGTCTTAATTAGTCTGGCTAGAGATTACTGATTTTATTGGTCTTTTCAAAGACACTGCTGTGGTTTTGCTGATACTCTGCTGATTTCTTGTTTTCAATGTCAGTGATTTCCAGTCTTATTTTTTATTATTTCTATTCTTCTGCTTACTTTGGAAATTATTTGTTATTTTTCTAGTTCCTAAGGCAGGAGTTTAAACAATTGATTTTAGATAAAATATGTATTAAATGCTATAAATTCCCCTCATCTTATAAATTTTGGTGTTATGTTTTCACTTTTAATTCAAAATCTTTTTAAATTACTCCTGAGATTTTTTGATCAATGCATATTTTATTTAGAGGTGTGATGTTTAATCTCTAAGTATTTCAGGATTTTTCCATGTATCTTTCTGTCTTCAATTTCTGATTTAATTCTATTCTGATCTGAGAGCAGATATTTTATTTTATGATTTCTAGTCTTTTAAAATTTTTAATGCCTGTTTTATGGCCTGGAATGTGGTCTATCTTGGTGAATGTTCTGTGTGAGTTTGAGAAGACTGTATTTTTGTCACTGTTAGATAAAATAGTATAGAAGTCCATTATATCCAGTTGACTGATGGTATTATAGAGTTCAACTGAGTGAGTGAGTGAGGGAAAGTTGCTCAGTTGTGTCCGACTCTGCGAACCCATGGACTATACGGTCCATGGAATTCTCCCAGCCAGAATACTGGAGTGGGTAGCTTTTCCCTTCTCCAGGGGATCCTCCCAACCCAGGCATTGAACACAGGTCTCTGGCATTGCAGGCAAATTCTTTACCAGCTGAGATACAAGGGAAGCCTAGAGTTCATCTGTGTCTTTACTAATTTCCTGCCTGCTGGATCTGTCCATTTCTAATAGAGGAGTATTAAGATCTCCAACTATAAAATGGATTCATCTGTTTTTCCTTGTAATTCCATCAAACATACGCATTAAGAATTATGTCTTCTTAGATAACTGACCTCTTTATTATTATGTAAGATTCCTGTCTCTCTGATAACTTTCCTTGTTGTGAAGTTAGGAACAACCTAACTGAATCCTGTGCTTAAGATTCCACAAGGCTACAGTCAAGCAGTTGGCTCTGCCATGTTTTTCATCTGAAGCCTGAGGTTTTCTTTCAGGCCCATTGAGTTTATGGACAGAATTCTGTTCATTACAGCAATTGGTCTGAGAGCCTCAGCTCCTAGAGACCAACCCTCTCCAAAGAAAATTCACAGCTAGCTTTTTGCTTCTTCAGGGTGAGTAGGGGAGTATCTATCTCTAACTTTACAGAAGTTCTGAATCCTCTTTTAAGGAGGTCACCTGATCCTGGTCACCTAGGATTTTATTTTTGTTATCTTTTTCTTTGTGTACAACAGATGATTTGATATACCTGTTGTGAGATGGGTATCACAATCACAGTAATTCACATATTCCTGATCTCACATAGTTAATTTGTATGTGCGTGGTGAGACTACTAAGACAAACTGTCTTTGTAAATTTCAAGTAAACAATGCAATATTATTAATTATAGTCACCATGCTCTATTCATCTTACAAGTGTGAACGGCACCTCTTCATTTCTCCAGCTCGCTAGCCCTTGGTAGCCACCATTCTATTCTCATTCTCATCCTTTCTCTCTTTCTAGATTCCACATGTAAGTGAGATCATCCAGTATTTGACTTTCTCTGTCTGGCTTATTTCACTTAGCATGATATCCTCCAAGTTCATCTACATTATAGCAAATGGCAGGATTTCCTTCTTTCTCTTGGCTGAAGTAATCTCTTGTTTAATTAACTCAAACACAATTGATTAAGAACATTAATTCTGCAATGTTTGTTACCTTTTTCATATGCTATTAATTAAAATCAAATTGCCGGTCTTGTTTGCACTCAAGAGGAGGGGATTATGCAGAACAAGGCCCATCTTAGAAATTGATCTGCCCAGAAATCATGACCTGCATATTTAATTTCCTATCTAGTTTCTTGACTTGGTTTTATCATAAATACATAAAATTCAACATGATCGAATCTGAGCTCTTGATCTTCTTTGAAGATTTCCCCTATCATAAGTATCACCTCAAAAGTTAATTTGAAGTATTTCCATTTCTTTCCATCTCTACTGCTGTTATCCTGATCCAAGTCATCATTATCCACATTTGTAGACTGCAACAGCCCCCTTCTTGGCTAATTAATTTCTCAGTTCATTACTCATATAGCAGCAAAGGTGATCTTAAGACATAGATCTAATCTTTTCTCTCCTCTGATTATAAATAGTCTATCATCTGTTGCTTTTTAGAATGGCCCTTATGAACTTGGTAGGACATTACCTATCTTTCCAAGCTCATCTTAGACTTCTTTCCTTTTATTCATCAAGCTCGAGCTTCTTTTAGTTCCTAGGATATGCTAAGTCCTTTTCTCTTTCAGAGTATTTTCACATGTGATTCACTCTATGGAGAATTCTCTCCATTTACCACCACATCTTTGCACATGACTGTGTCCTTCTTGTTGGAACAGGGTGTTGGCTATGACCAGTGCATTCTCTTGGCAAAACTATTAGCCTTTGCCCTTCTACAATCTGTACTCCAAGGGCAAATTTGCCTGTTACTCCAGGTGTCTCTTGACTTCCTACTTTTGCATTCCAGTCCCCTATAATGAAAAGGACATCTCTTTTGGGTGTTAGTTGTAGAAGGTCTTGTAGGTCTTCATAGAACTGTTCAGCTTCAGTGATCAGGGCATAGGCTTGGATTACCATGATACTGAATGGTTTGCCTTGGAAACGAACAAAGATCATTCTGTCATTTTTGAGATTGCACCCAAGTACTGCATTTTGGACTCTTATGTTGACTATGATGGTCACTCCATTTCTTCCAAGGGATTCTTGCCCAAAGTAGTAGATATGATGGTCATCTGAGTTAAGTTCACCCATTCTAGTCCATTTTAGTTCGCTGATTCCTAAAATGTTGACGTTAACTCTTGCCATCTTCTGTTTGACCACTTCCAATTTGCCTTGATTCATGGACCTAACATTCCAGGTTCCTATGCAATATTGCTCTTTATAGCATCAGACTTTACTTCCATCACCAGTCATATTCACCACTGGGTGTTGTTTTTGCTTTGGCTCTGTCTCTTCATTCTTTCTGGAGTTATTTCTCTAATGATCTCCAGTAGCATATTGGGCACCTACGGACCTGGGGAGTTCATCTCTCAATGTCCTATCTTTTTGCCTTTTCGTACTGTTCATGGGGTTCTCAAGGCAAGAATACTGAAGTGGTTTGCCATTCCCTTCTCCAGTGGACCACATTTTGGACTGCAAAGAGATCCAACCAGTTCATCCTAAAGGAAATGAGTCCTGAATATTCATTGGAAGGACTGATGCTGAAGCTGAAACTCCAATATTTTGGCCACCTGATGCAAAGAACTGACTCATTTGAAAAGACCCTGATGCCGGGAAAGATTGAAGGTGGCAGGAGAAGGGGACAACAGAGGGTGAGATGGTTGGAATGCATCATCAACTCAATGGGCATGAGTTTGAGTAAACTCCAGGAGTTGATGATGGACAGGGAGACCTGACATGCTGCAGTCTGTGGGGTCACAAAAAGTTGGACAGGACTGAGCAACTGAACTGAACTCATGTTCTTCTTGTACTTCAGATCCGCTTAAACATCACCCCTTCAAAGATGTCTTCTCTGACCAACATGTGTAAAGGAGATCTGCTGGTCCTTATCATCTGTATTTGTTACATTGACTCTTGCTTTTAGTATTCGTCACACTTCTTAATCCAATGTTTAATTTGTTTTTCTTGCACTCTCTTGGCTTACTTTTGTGTCCCAGTATCTACACAGTGCCTGTAAAATAACAAATCATCAAAATGTATTTCATGAATGACTGAAGTGTTGCTATTACCATTAATAAGGGCTAGAATGATTCAAAGAAGCTGTTATGGGAAAAGCTGGCTTTGTAGGATAGAAAGTCAAAATGGGAAAAAGTCCTATGAAAAATGGAATAAAGAGTGAAAACAAATTGATGGATGTAGAGATGAATGTGAAATGCTCAGGAGTCAGTAGACAGAAGGCTTTACATTGGGGAGCAACAGAAAATGAGGTTGCAAAATTATGTTTACCAACTTAAGTAGAGCCTAGTATGTAGATTTTCCAAGATAGGTTATTACACAATATTGAGCATAGTTCCCTGTGCCAAATAGTAAGTCCTTGTTGGTTATCTATTTTATATATACTGGTGTGTATATTTTAAGCAAAGGAAAACATTGAATAAGCAATAGCTCAGACGGTAAAGCATCTGCCTACAATGCGGGAGACCCAGCTTCAATCCGGGAGACCCAGGCTCAATCCCTGGGTCGGGAAGATCCCCTGGAGAAGGAAGTGGCATCCCACTCCAGTATTCTTGCCTGGGGTAGGGGGTTACTGAGGAGCCTGGTAGGCTACAGTCCATGGGGTCTCAAAGAGTCGGACATGACTGAGCAACTTCACATTCAAGAAAGATTGAGGCAGCATTATTTCCATTGAATTGAAGAAATTATCTGGAGATAAGTTATTTATCCAGAAGTCCTTGTATTCATTTATGAAACACATATTTATACCCCATTCACTGTGTCTAAGGCAGTGTATTTGGCGTGAGAGTACCATGAGTTTCACTTTAAAGTTGAGTCCTAAAGAACAGAGACCAGCTTGAGGTTGGTGAGGATCTGAAAGAGAAAGAAGAAAATGTTCATGTGCCCAGGGACAAAAGAGAATACAGTTAGTTCTTACAAACTTAAATAGTTTAGCCTGCACCTCGAGAGTAGAGTTTGAGTAGAGGTGTGGAAGTGTTCAGTTGCTCAGTCGTGTATGACTCTTTGCAGCCCAATGGACTGTAGCCTACCAGGCTCCTCTGTCCATGAGATTTCACAGACAAGAATACTGGAGTGGGTTGCCATTCCCTTCTCCAGGAGCTCTTCCAAACCCAAGGGTAGAACCTGGGCCTCCTGTATTGCAAGCAGATTCTTTACTGTTTGAATCACCAGGGGCTTCAGAGTTATGAGTGATTAAAAAAGTGGTCAAGAGGTAGATCAGAAAGGGCCTTTTTAGTTATTACACTTGACCCTTGAACAACAACACGAGGGTTAGGAGTGCCAACCCTTGCACAGTCAAAAATCTGCATACTGCTACCTCAGCCTCAAAAATAAAGGAATTGATAAATGACTCATCCAAGGGCAGGAAGCTGAAACCGTGTGGGCAGAATCAGGATTCAAATCCTACTTTTTCTGATTCCACATGTTGTGATCTTTAATCAAACACAAACATTCCTCTGAACTTTATTAGTTAAGATCTATAGAATGAAAATACATGTACTACATTTATTTTTTGAAAAACCTCTGTGTGCAAATGGACCTGTGCAGTTCAAACCTGTGTTGTTCAGGGGTCAATTGTATAAGAAGTTTGGGCCTCTTGAAACTGTAAGAAATAGGACAATGTACAGTCAGTATTTAGAAAAAGGGATGAGAACAGGTGAGTTATTAGAACTAGAAACATGGATTAAGCTTTCATCTTTGCAGACACTTGATCATTTCATGGGGGATGGAGAAGAGAAAAGAGAGTAGAAGTCCAAACAAAGAAAAAGGGAAGTGGGCGAGGTCATTAAAGGTTGAACAATCAAAGATTACCACAGAAGCCAGGGATATGAGACCTTTCAGAATCATCAACAGATTATGTCATGAGCAGGTCCGGAACTCAGGATGTGTTTGGCAATGGCAGGAATAAATTGTAACCCTAGGAAAGAAAGTTATCTAGGGTTGCTTGAATGACGATTAACAGTTAGAATATTTCTGTGTTGATGTCCCCATTTGTGAGTTCCTAAAATATGTGGATAAATAATGTAAAAGTATTTCCCAGTGCTGAAAAATGGAATGTTTTCTCAAGACAAGTAGCCCCTTACATCTTTACTTAGGTTTTCAGTTTATTTAGTCAGCTCTGACTTTTGGTAACTAATAAAAAAGTAAATCAGCTTATTTTGAGAAAACTTTAATGTTTCATAATTTTGGCATCACTCAGTAAGTTTTATTTGAAGGGTACAGTTACGTTTCCCTGGGTTCAAATGGTAAAAAAAAAAAATCTGCCTGCTATGCAAGAATCATGGGTTCGATCCCTGGGTCAGAAAGAGCCCCTGGAGAAAGAAATGACAGCCTGCTCCAGTATTCTTGTCTGGGAAATCCCATGGACAGAGAAGCCTGGTAGGCTGCAGTCCATGGAGTCGCAAAAAGTAGAAGAAGACTGAGGAACTAACACTTTCACTTTCTCACTTAAGTTTAGTGGAAATTATGTAATTTGAGGACAGAAAAACCCAAGTTTGTTTTTGTATTCTGGCTCTTCCTGTTATGATTTGGGTGAACTTTCATGTTTTGGGGGTGTTTACTGCTCTAAATTGTCTCTAAAACAATATCCACGTTTTAGAACTTGAAATTTTAGTTTTTGGCTTTACCTATGGACTTTCTACCATGACAGAAGAGAATTTGGTCCTCTTTCCTTTCTCATCTTGCCACATGTAGTCATACTTGTCCTTCAAACCCTTCTGTCCTCCCAGTAGAGAAGCATTTTGTTTAGATACATACTCAGTGCTTTTGTTGTCAGGACTGTGTCATAATCTGCAGCGTCAACTATGCAGTTTTATCTATTTTTCCTTTCCTGTATTTTTTTTTTATTTTCCTGAAGTTAATAATATCTTTTTGTTGTTGTTTTTTTAAATTTATTTGGCTATGCCAGGTCTTACGTGAAGCATGAGAACTCCCAGTTTCAGCATGTGGGATTTAATCATAGTTCCCTGAACAGGGATTGAACCTGAGGCCCCTGCATTGAGAGCACTAAATCCTAGTCACTGAACCACCAGCGAAGTCCTAATAGTATCTTACTGTTTCATTTGCTTAATGTTCTAAGTGTTTATCTCTGATTCAAGCAAACTCTTCATCACTGTCTAAATATTCTGTCAAGATGGTCAGACAGATTAGCTAGTTTACAAGTTTTATCTTTTTTAAAAGTTTCTGCCGTGCTTCTGTCCTGCTCCAGTTTGAAATGCTCACCATCAAAAAAATCTGCACACAGTTTGTATCTTTTCATTACTGACCAGAAATTTCTCTTACATCATCCCTCTCCTTCTCTGGGTCTCCTGTTTCCTGTATCTTATTTCTTCCTCTTGTTTTATTCTCTTGCTTTGTTGGGTCCTCTTGTAGCCTGTTCAGTTCAGTTCAGTTCAGTCACTCAGTCGTGTCCGACTCTTTGCGACCCCATGAATCGCAGCACGCCAGGCCTCCCTGTCCATCACCAACTCCCGGAGTTCACTCAGACTCGCGTCCATCGAGTCAGTGATGCCATCCAGCCATCTCATCCTCTGTTGTCCCCTTCTCCTCCTGCCCCCAATCCCTCCCAGCATCAGTCTTTTCCAATTAGGAGGTAAATTTTTTGAAAACTCACCCCTGAATATGTTTTCTTTTAACCACACCTTTAATTGAGACTTTGATAGAATTTGGTAACATTTAATAAAATTTTAAGTGAAAATAATTTTCCTTGGAAATTTTGAAGGCATTCTTGCTCCATTGCCTTATTCTAATAGTTGCTATTGACAAGTCTGATGTTATTCTAATGCTTGATCCTCTAGATGTGATCTGGTTGTGATCCACTCGTTTGTTTCTCTCTGGTAACCCATGGAAGCTTTTCTTTATTCTTAGGGTTCTCAATTGTCTATACAACGTCCCTTGGTGTGTTTATTTCATATTCATTGTGTTAAATACTCAGTAATTCCTTTATATCTAGAAACTCATGTCCCTGAAGTTTTCTTGAATTTTATCACCATTGATCCTTTCTCAGTTCTTGCTGCCTGGATCTCTTCTGTTATTAAGATTTTGAATCTCTTAGATTAATCCTATTTCCTTACTTTTTTTCATGTGCAATTTTCCATCTTTTTGTCCTTCTGAGAAGTCATCTTAATGAATCTTCTACCTGTATGTTGAGTTTTCAGTTTGGTTATGTTTTTCATTTGCAAGAGCTTTTTTGTTTGCTCTCTGATTGCCTTTATTTTCTTTATTAAATATAGGGTCCTGTTCCATTTGATGGAACCAATTTTTATCTCTCTAAAGATGTAAATTATAGTTCTTTTCAATTTTTTTTGTTTCGTATTTTCTTGTTCTTTGCCCTGCTTCTCGTCTGGTTAACCATTGCCTTTCCTCTTCTGGGGAACCTAGTTCACATTTCCTGGGCTTATAGCACCCAGCATCTTGCTTCTTGTTGGTATCTATGGGAACAATTTGATTTCAGCATTTGTGGTCTTTTAAGTTGGTTATCACTCTTCTGCCTGTATTTTATCTTCTACAATTTTATTATTCTCTCATTCTAGTAATCATTTCTTCCCTTATGTCTTTGCAAGTTCCCCCCCTCCACCTTCTTCAGTTTCATTTTACAGGAGTTTGAGGAGGAATACATGCGTTTAATCTGTCCCTTTACTAGATTTAGCTAGACATCCTCTTCATTGCTTAGTTAACTAAATTAATTTAAATTAACCAGTACAATAATAGCATTAAAAGCATCACTGCATGTGTGCTTGCTAAGTCACTTCAGTCGTGTCCCACACTTTGCAAACCATGGACTGTAGCCATCTAGGCTCCTTTGTCCATGGGAGTCTCAAGGCAAGAATACTGGAGTGAGTTGCCATGTCGTCCTCCAGGAGGTCTTTTTGACCCAGGGATTGCACCTGTGTCATTTGTGTCCTACATTGACAGGTGGGTTCTTTACCACTAGCGCCACCTGGGAAGCCCCAAAGCATCACTAATTATTCATAATTTTGTAATACCCTTCAGTCTCACAACTCTTTTTTTTTTTTTAACATATTTTGTTGTATTTCCTGCCTTTTTTATGGGTTGCTAATCTTCGGAGTTATATATTATTCCTACTTTGCTTTGTTGCCATCATTTCAGGCTTCTCAATTTAACTATATATATTGTAATAACTACCTTACGGCAGTCACTTTGATATTTTCATATGAGCACTGCTTTGTGGTGTGTTCTTTGGAGATGCCTTAAGAGCTTACTCTATGATTTTTGTCAGTAGATATTTTTGCAAGTTTAATTTATTTCTCATTTTTAAAACAAGATTTGTAGATGAGCACCTTTGCTGTTTTACTTCATGTTGTTTCTCTGGTAAATGGTTGCAGGCAAAGCACAGATGGGCTGGAATGTGAAACAAGAGCAAAGAGAGAGTACACATAGGAAAATTTAATAAATATTTGCGTGAGATTGCTTGAAGCCAGCCTTGTGTGCTTGGCTCACAAACTTTGTGATCCATAGAAGCAAATTATATTCATTTTAGAATATACACATATTTCAAGTGTTTTATAGAGGATTATGTTAGCCCTAGAATTTTGCTTTTTATGGAAAGCAATATTATCTTTTCTATAAGAGACATTATAGAATGGCAGATGTCTAGATAATGTATAGTGAAGGGGAAAAGTCAGTCTTCCAAATAGTTATTGACTGTCTAGCTAATTATTAATAAAAATAACTACCCAACATATCTAGTGTAAGGAAGCACTGTGCTCTATAATTATTATACTATTCAGTTCAGTTCAGTTCAGTCACTCAGTCATGTCCGACTCTTTGCGACCCCATGAATCGCAGCACGCCAGGCCTCCCTGTCCATCACCAACTCCCAGAGTTCACTCAGATTCACATCCATTGAGCCAGCCATCTCATCCTCTGTCATCCCCTTCTCCTCCTGCCCCCAATCCCTCCCAGCATCAAAGTCTTTTCCAATGAGTCAACTCTTCTCATGAGATGGCCAAAGTACTGGAGTTTCAGCTTTAGCATCATTCCTTCCAAAGAAATCCCAGGGCTGATCTCTACAAGGGCATTATTATTACTGGGATGAGCAGAGAAGGGAATTTATTTTTTTTTGATGTTTCTTTTTTTATGTTTTATTTTTTATATAAATTTATTTATTTTAATTGAAGGCTAATTACTTTACAATATTGTATTGGTAAATAATGTAATATATAGGTGATAACAGAGAAAAGATTTTATCCAGGTAACAGCAAGTAACAATAGTAATAACAAGACAATCTGTTTTATGGTCTCATCATAAAATTACTAATTTGAAAATAGATCAAGACAGTTTTTAGACTATAAAGCAATGCCAAACTATTTGTCTAAGTTTTTGTTGCAGGATTTTGTCATACTAGAAATAGTCTTCAGTGTTGGACATAATTAAGTACGGAGATTGCTATTGTAAAAAGTAATATTTCAATACCAATTTGATCCATTCTGTTTTATATTGTAGCCAGCGTTATAATTGGAATCCTGCTTACTCAGAAGAAGTGGAAAGATCAAAATGACTTCCTAACATTCTGTTGCCCATTGCCTTTTGTTGAGCTGTTCCTTGGGGCTTGTGGGATCTTACTTCCCCAACCAGAGATTGAACCTAGGCCCTTGGCAGTGAGTGTGCAGTGCCCAGACCATTGGACTGACAGGTAGTTCCCCACCTGTTCCCTCTTCAGTGCTCTAGGGTTGTTCTTGTTTGTCTGTTGTTGGCTTTTTTCGCACTAGTGACAAAACCCCCACCAATCATAAGGAAGGCAGAATGCAGTCCTACAGTTTGATGAGAGGGGTGGAACTGCAATATTTAGCAAACTGTATGTTCCAGCAGTTTTATAAGCAGCCCTTTTCACTTACAAAGGTATCATGCGTTGTTTTTCTATGATTTTAATTATTTATCTACAATGTCAATATTATATCTACATGATAGTTAATTACATGCTGGATTTCATTTGTCTTTTGAGGACATTTGAAAGTAAATATATTGCTATGAAGTTTTTAAAATTCTGTGGCTCTCTTTCTCAGTCACCCATGTCTACATTATCCTATTTTCGAATCATGTCACTTTTTTCAGCTATAGTGCCCCACCAATCATGTATGGATTTGAGAGTTGGACTGTGAAGAAAGCTGAGCACCGAAAAATTGATGCTTTTGAACTGTGGTGTTGGAGAAGACTCTTGAGAGTCCCTTGGACTGCAAGGAGATCCAAACAGTCCCTTCTAAAGGAGATCAGTCCTGGGTGTTGTTTGGAAGGAATGATGCTAAAGCTGAAACTCCAATACTTTGGCCACTTGATGTGAAGAGTTGACTCACTGGAAAAGACTGATGCTGGGAGGGATTGGGGACAGGAGGAGAAGGGGATGACAGAGGATGAGATGGCTGGATAGCATCACCAACTCGATGGATGTGAGTTTGAGTGAACTCCAGGAGTTGGTGATGGGCAGGGAGGCCTTTTGTGCTTCGATTCATGGGGTCGCAAAGAGTTGGACACGACTGAGCAACTGAACTGAACTGAAACTCACTAGATTTTGTAATGCCTTTATATATTGATCTATCTCCCTGAAAAGCAACTTCTTCCTTTAGTTTATATGAAAAACTCAGGTTCTGCTATCATTGAGAAGTTAAGTCCAGCTTCCCAGGTGGCGGTAGTGGTAAAGAACCTGCCTGCCAATGCAGGAGACATAAGAGACGCAGGTTTGATCTCTGGGTTGGGAAGATCCCCTGGAGGAGGGAATACCTGGACAGTCCCATGGATAGAGGAGCCTGGCAGGCTACAGTTCACGGGGTCAGAAAGAATCAGACATGACCTTTGTGAAAACTCAGGTCCTACTGTCGTTGAAACAGAAAACAAATGCGTAGCACCCAAAGTACCTCATTGTTATTTAAGATTCGTGGGTATATGAATAACATTTGTATATGTAAGAGCTATTTCTTTCTACTGTGCACTGCAGTAAAGCTCATATCCTTTTTCTCTTCCAGCACTTCAAACTCATGGTTGGAATAAAAAAATTTTTTATCTTCCAGTTCCTGTCCCCCAAATCCTTTGGTCCTATTTGATCTTCTCTCAATAATTTCACATTGGTGTAGTCATCGTTTCTGATCCCTGTTTCCACTTTGGTGGGGGCGGGGGGGGTGACATGTTAGATAACTTTCCTGCCTACATTTCTTAAATCCTTGCTCTCCATTTATTTATTAAACAAATGTTTTGTTTACAGTCTGCCATGTAATAATCTCCTGTCTTAGTTTCTTAATTGCATGTTCTTTATGACATGTTTCCTACTTCATAATCCTTTCCTTCAAATTTTTTTTAAAGGTCTTTCCATTATCCTGCTGTTTGAACTGAAGGGAATCTCTAAGACTCTAACCTGTAACCTGTTTTATTCTCCCATTGTATCTGTGAGTGTTCTCAAGTGTAGCCATTATTTTTATGGCGCTGATTCTCATAATGTCACCCACCCATTCATCACGCTTGGATTATTATATCTACTTCTGAGCCCTGCATTTAAAGAAAAGCATTAACAAACATGAATATGTCTGGAGGAGGATGATTAAATTGATTGACTACTCCTAAACCATGTCCCATAAGGAATGGCTGAAGGAATTGTGCATATTTATTGTTTATCTTAGAGTAAAAACGATTAAGTGTAGACAGGATAATTGTTTTCAATAATTGGAAAGTCTGTCACATAAAGGAGAGAACAGATTTGTTATGAGTTGTTCTAGAAGGCTCTACTAAAACCAACTTGTACAAGTTGTGAAGAGCTTAGGTTCAAATGTTCCATGATGAGGAGCAGAGGTTAAATCTTAACTCTGTTCGGCTTTGCTTACAGCGTCTGACAGCCAGCCTGAGTCCATTCTAGCCTAATGGATGTTTATTGATTGGTTTGAATTTTCATGAATTGAAAGAATAAACCTTTCTAACAGGAAAAACAGACTGCCTCTGAAGTAAAAATACCCTATCTTTTAAAAAATATTTATTGATTAACTACAGTGTAGCTGCCCTGTGCCAGATATCTGGAATATAAAGGTATTAACATTTTAATATTGTAGACAACCTCTGTGGGCCAGGTGTTCTTCTAAATATCTCTTGCATGCCTGTGTGCTCAGTCATATCTGGCTCCTTGCAACCCAATGGATTGTAGTCCACCAGGCTCTTCTATCTGTGGAATTCTCTAGGCAAGAAGACTGGAGTGGGTTGCCATTTCCTCCTCCAGCTAAATATCTCCTATATATCAGCATTTCAGATCATTAATCTCACATGATAAATACTTTTATTCTCCCAGTTGAGGACTGAGGAAACTGAGGCATGTAGGCATTTCGGCTTATCACTTCCATAATAAGCTGAGGGACCGAACTAATAAGTCATCAAGCTGAGATTTGAACCCGGCGATCAGGCTTCAGAATCTTCTTACTTAGCTACTGTGATAAACTGCCTCCAGTAATGAAAGACTAGAGGATGTGTATGAATTGGAGGACAGAAGGATTTCGGGATTGGAATAAAATCTAGTCCAATCCCTGCCCTGGGGATTCCCGACCAGCAACTGTCCTCCACCTGAACAGTTGTGGTCTTCCTGACCTTCCATCCTGTCTCCTCACTGCCCGCGTCCCAGGGATCCTCCCACAATGCAAACCTGATCCTTCCACTTTCTTCACACCTGCTCTCTGTCCCCTGGTGTCCACAGAGCAAATGTCGTCACCCTAGGTTGACGCCGATGGCCTCTGTGGTCTGTCTGCACTTCTGCCTCTCGCCTCACCTCCTGCTGAACTCTGCATCACGCCATGTGGTTACATGAGCCAGTCCTGCACATTTCCTGACTGGGGAGATAATAGAGTTATTGTGAGAATTAAATTAAATAATCAATATAAAATGCTCAGAATAGAGCCTGGCATGTCTAAGTGTTCAATAAATGCTAGCACTATTATTTTCATTTATTTCCTATTATCTTGCTGAAATTGCTACACCCCACATATAGCTTATTCCTCAGTTCTCTCACTGGTCTTAGAATTGCTCTGTAATACACTGTAAAATAAAGGAACTTTATTGGCTCTTCTAATTTATAAATTCGGAGGCCGCGTGTGTCCCTTCGGGGTCCAGTCGGAGCTGCTCCTCTGCTTCTCTGCAGGTTTCTCAGCTTTGCCTTCCTCTCTGCTGCCTTGTCTTTTAGGCTGGCTTCCATCAGGGCTGCCAGAAGGCTTCCAACAGCAGCAGGAACTATCTGCTTTCTCATTCGCATTCACTGCGAAAGAAAACATTGCATCTCATGACCATCCATCCAAAGCACTGAGTTTGGTTCTGATTAAATCACCTCCAAAACGGTCACCATAGCCTGGCAAAGCCTGGTTCAGTGAGTTGGATGATGACCCTAAAAAAGATACAGACACATTCTAAGTCCCGGAACCTGTAACCATATCTGGAAAAGGCGGGGGTTGCTGATGTAATTAAGTTAAGGATCTCAAGTTAAGCTCATCCTGAATTATCTTGGGGTTGGCAACAGACCCAATGACAAATAGCCGTATAAAACAAAGAAGACAGCTATGTGAGGTTGGAAGCAGAGATTGGAGCCACTGGAAGTCAGAAGAGGCAATGAAGGTTCTCCCCTAGTGCCTCCAAGGGTTCTGTGATCCGTTTCTATTGGTTACACCACAGTTGATTCCAACTGTGGAGTGCCTGCCATCTTTTTAAAAAATTTGTTTTATTTTTTATACAATTTTAAAGCTAATTGCAAAATATTGGCTATATTCCCCATGTTGTACCATATCATACACCCAATATCTTGTACCTCCCACTCCCCACTCCCGTACTGCCTCTCCTCCTTTGCCACCGTAACCACTAGTTTGCTCTCTGTATCTGTGGGTCAGCTTCTTTTTTGTTGCATTTACTCGTGTGCTGTATTTTTTAGATTTCACATATAAATAATATACAGTATTTGTCTTTTTTCCATGTATCACTTCACATAATACACTCCAAATTCATCCATCTTGCTGCAAAAATATTCAATTCTTTTTTATGATTCCTGTCCCATTAAGTGAAAGTTGCTCAGTTGTGTTCCACTCTTTGCAACCCCATGGACTATATGATCCATGGAATTCTCCAGGCCAGAATACTGGAGTGAGTAGCCTTTGCCTTCTCTAGGGGATCTTCCCAACCCAGGGATCGAACCCAGGTCTCCCACACTGCAGGCAGATTCTTTACCAGCTGAGCCGCAAGGGAAGCCCAAGAATACTGGAGTGAGTAGATTAATCCTTCTCCAGTGGATCTTCCCGACCCAGGAACCGGGGTCTCCTGCATTGCAGGCGGATTCTTTACTATCTGAGCTATCAAGGGAAGCCCCCCTTATCCCATTGTATGTGTGTGTACACACACCTATCCCATTGTGTGTTTGTATATATATCCACACACACGTCACATCTTCTTTATCCATTTATCTATTGACAGATTCTGAGGTTGTGGAAGCCATCTTTTATTTAGCACTTGTTAGATTATCTTGTTAACTACTATGGTAACGACGATTTAATCATTCATTGGACTTGCTGAACACCCCCTTATTCAATCTGTAGTTATCACTTATCTCATCTGACATAATCCTTCTCTTCAAGTCATCTTAGAAATGACCACTCGAATTGCCATTCTGTTCTCCCAGGACTCAAAAACTTTTCAAGGACTCCCTCTATCTTCATGGGACCCTTTAATGAAACAGAATTTGATGCTGTGTTTACTTTTGGTTTCCAGAATGTGATTCTGGTGATTCCTGACTCATATATAAATACATGCTATAAGTTCTTGTGACTGTGCTTAAACAAATGTAAAATATAACTAATATAACTCTATTCCTGTATTTTCCATATTTAATGCTTAGACATCTTTGGAGTGGAACAAGTAAAAATGAGAACTGAGATAGAGTCCATTCAACAATAATCTGTATGGGTATTTTTATTTTCCCCCTGTTTAACACATACCAGGGCCTTTGGTTTTAGTCTTATGCAGTCTTTAGAAATAGACTATTGTTGCAAAACCAAAAACCAAAATAAAGCAAAGAACTTTACACTGAACACGAGAATGTAAAATATGAATTTAAAACTTTTTCTTCTAAAACAGAATAAAAGGGCAAAACCTTGTCTTGTTATAGACTTTAATTGTAATTAAAATTTAATTGCAATAGCTAAAAGTAGAAGGTACCTGTTAAATAAATTACACAGGAAATCAAAGCAACAAAATGCATAAGGAAGCACCTACAAATTAGTGTCTAGTGAAGGAATATGTTTCTGTGTTCCTTATGACAAAACACATTGAACAATGGAGCTATTACAGAAATAGACCATGAAACACAGGTCTGAGAAACCATGTGAAACCTATTTGAAAAAATCAGTATTGTGCTACCCATTCACAGTAATTTCACAAACTGTTTTCCTTTAAAATTACTTTGTAATGGTAATGTACTATATTGGTTTTCTTTGCTGCTATAAAAAATCATATCAAATTTAGTGGCTTAAATAGTACAAATGTATTATCTTACAGTTGGTGGGTGGGCAGTCTGATCTTGGCTGGCTAATTAACACTGAACACAGAAATTTATAACATACCAGTAAATTTAATTTATTATTTAATAATTAATAATAAATATATTTTAAATGATTGAAATTAAATAGAAAAGTATGACCAAGGTAAGAAGACATTGATCAACACATATTTAAAACATGCTAAAGTTCTGTGAGCACTGTAAACTTTATTTGAAGAATTTATTGTTAAGAAGGTACTTTTGTATAAAAATTTACATTACTACTTACCAAATAGAAAGGGAAATCTGTAGATTCAAAGAAAGCAGAATAGAGAGGACTTAATAATTTTAGGAAACCAAAGAAGAAGGAGAAAATCCATTTTAAAAATAAATAAAAGACAACAGTTTATGATAACTTAAATTACAATATATTTAAAAGTGGATGACTAAAAATACTATATATGAAAACATGTGATATGCCACAGAAGTTTTTTTGGAGGAAATCAGTAAGCTTATATAGAGTGTTTCATGAAAAAGATCTGACGTACATAAATTGGTTTTCAATTCAAAAACTTTGGGGGAAAAAGCCCCAGCTATCCCTAAAGAAAGAAAGCAGAATGAAGAAAGAAATGAAGATAAGAGAAGAAATCAATAACTAGAAGACAAAAAACAATATAGAGGCATTGCAATATACTTTTAAATAAAACAGACAATTCTCTAACAAGAATGTCCAAAGAAAGTAAAAGAAAGCACAAATCCTGTACTGAGAATGAAAAGGGGGTTATATTTACAGCTATGAAAGACATCTTTAAAGTCATAAGAAAATAGTATGAACAACTTTGTGCTTATACATTTGGACATGAAAAGGAAATGATAGTTGTCTAGGCAATATACTTTTCTAAAGGTAACTAAAGAAAAGTGAAATGAATAAATAAATAACCATTAACAAAATCAAATCAGTAATCAGATTGATTTTCCATTCCTCAAGTATAGGCCCATATGTTTGCACAAACATACCTTGTTGTTCAGTCACTAAGTCATGTATGACTCCTTGCAGCCCCATGGACTATAGCATACCAGGCTTCTCTGTCTTCCACTATCTCCTGGAATTTCCTCAGATGAATGTGCATTGATTTGGTGGGCATGAATCTAATCATCTTATCCTCTGCCGTCCCTTTCTTCTTTTGACTTCAATCTTTCCCAGCATCAGTGTCTTTTCCAATGAGTCAGTTCTGCCCATTCAGGTGGCCAAAGTATTGGAGTTTCAGCTTCAGCATCAGTCCTTCCAATAAATATTCAGAGTTGATTTCTTTTAGGTTTGACTGGTTGGATCTCCTTTCTGTCCAAGGGACTCTCGAAAGTCTTCTCCAACACCACAGTTCAAAAGCATCAGTTCTTCAGTGCTCAGCTTTCTTTATGGTCCAGCTATCACATCCGTACATGACTACTGGATAGGAACTTGAAATATACAAAATCAGCATTAAAAATCAGTAGTAAAACAATAAACTACTGGAAATTCCCTGGTGGTCTAGTGATTAAGATCCTGTGCTTTCACTGCCAAGGGTCCAGGTTCAAACCCTGGTCAGAGAGCTAAGATCCTGTGCTGCACAGCCAAAATAAATAAATAAGTTTTAAAATAATAATAAACTACTCAGTAAATAGGGCTTCCCACGTGGCTCTAGTGCTAAGAATCTGCCTGCCAGTGCAGGAGATGCAAGAGATGTGGGTTCGAAGTAGAGTTGGACAGTTGTCCATGTAAAATGAATAGCCTATAGCATACACAAAAGTACATTCCAGTTGGATTAAGGTTCCAGTTACGAAGAGTAAAACCTTTAAAATCCATGAAAGGATATATGAAAGAATAATCATGTTATTTGAAGGGAAGGAATATTATCTTAGAAAATTTGTAAAAATCACAAACTGAGCTGGATGCTGTCCATTTCCGCCATCCCCCTCCCTGCGCTGAGGTTTAGGAAGTTCAGGGTACTGTGCTCCAGAAAAGGCTGTCTGGTCCTCAGGCCATCAGTCAGCTTTGCCAGATGGGTCACTGACATGAAGTCTCAGGACAGGAGGAAATTGCAGATGGGGTAGTTTTTCTTCTGGTTCGCTTAACACCTGGCAACATCGTGTTGTCCGTGTCCTTGTCCAACAGGCTACAGCTCCCATCAGCTCCCCTCCTGGCCCCTCTCCAGGCTCCAGGAATACTGGCTTTACTTCCTGTCTTCACTTCCAGGGGTGGTTGCTGCTCCTTGACCTTGAACACTGCTCGTCTTGTTGGTTTCCCTAAAACCCTGGACACATCCTTGTAAGCTGTTCCCCAGTGTCTTGATTTCAAGTACATCACATGTGTTCTTTCAAGACCCTAACTGATAAATCATCAAGGAAAATGGAAAAAATTGATTTTAAACTTCTACCTGATAAAACAATCATACCACCAGCAAGGGAAGGGAGGAAGGAAAGAAGTTGCAGACAGGAAGATTTTTGTAATACTCATAGCCGATGAAGAATTCCCATCCAATAAGAAAAAAAAAATGAGAACAATGGGAAGGAAATATAAACAGGAAATGCATAGAAGAGGAAAGTGGAATAGCAAAAAGACAAAGCAAAACTGAAACCCCTGGTATTATAACTTTTCCATCCCTACACAACTTCTGAGCTACATGGCACCTTCTCCAGCCTCCTGGGTAGATGTGGGCCTGAGCCTGTAAAGTGGGCACCTGAGGCAGTCAGGACAGAGTTTTCTGTCTTAAAGCTTGCTGGGAGTGACAGCAGTGGGGCGATGGCTGGAGGGGTTACAGAGGGGGACGTCATTAGATAAGGAAGTTCAGACTGAGACCCAGGCTTCTAAGTAATGGAGCTGCACTTCACAGCAGCCCAGAAGAGATGGAGGTGGGAGTGAGGACTTGTTCATCAGAGATAGAGGCAAACAAATGGTGGAACCAAGCGATAGTAAACTTGGTGCTGGTGGGGTAGTAAATTAAGGGAAATTGTCCCTGATGGTCTGTGTTTTCTTACAGGGTGGGAAAGAGATGGAGAAGAGGGAATCTGCTATGAGGGAGGAAAAAGCAATGTTTCTTCCTTCAGGACCTCCACAGAGGTCCTGTGGAGGCTGAGAGTAGAGACAAGTGGTACCCCGACTCTGGATTCTTCTAATGAGGTCTAAATTGACCTTACAAAACTTCTTCCTTAATACTATAGGCTTCTGCCAAACTGAATAACTCAATTTTCCTTTCAAATTAATTGCCTCCATCTAGTAATTGCTACACTGTAATCCCAAAATGCTTCTGTTGGTAGTCTTGGTTATTGGAAAGAATAATTTCTAAAGTGTTGGAAAAGAAATACTGGAGTGAAATAATTACTTTTATATCTTTGCAATTATTAGGGATTCCTTGGTACCTCAGATAGTAAAGAATCTGCCTGCAATGCTGGAGTCTGGAGTTTGATCCCTGGGTTGGGAAGATCCCCTGGAGTAGGAAATGCCATCCCACTCCAGTATTCTTGCCTGGAGAATTCCATGGACAGAGGAGCCTGGCAGGCTATAGTGCGAGGGGTTGCCGAGAGTTGGACACAACTGAGTGGCTAACACTACTAATTACTAGGGATAAATCCACAGGATATGCAAATAAAAATAAATGTGCACTTTTTTTTAACAAAGTCGCAGAGACTCTTTTGGTATTTTAATAGTCTGTTTCTCCATTTGAAGTTTAGAACTAAGGAATTATAAGTACAACTAGAAAGCTACCTATGTCTTGTTATTGGAGCTCCAGATTCAATTCAGTGCAGTCCATTGTCGGGTACCTGTTAGTCTCAAGGTACTATGCTTATGAGTGAGGGAAGGAAGGATTGAACAAAATACAGGGAGCCTTTGGCCGTGGAAATGCTGAATAATGCTGGTACATGAAATAGCGTTATTCTAAGTAATTTCAATCTCCAGTAGTCTGCACTTTTTCCACAGGCATGGAGGTAGATACATGGTGTCCAAATAGGTGTGTGTTTTCCCATCACAACTGACCTTCAGGCTTGCTTAAAGCAATATGCTGTTCCTCATGCCTCACCTTTGTTTAATGAGAGCCATTTCCTAATGCCAGTGTTGGGTTAATGGACTGAGATAGGGAGAAAATCAAACATATCTCTCTGTTTTCCACCAGATTGCTTTTCTGCCTTGTGGCTTTAATCACTCAGTTCTACTCACATCTGCCATCATAACAATTATGGGTTTTCTCCCGACTTCTTACCCAGGAGGGTATGTCAGAGTATAGCAGCATCTCCTGAAGACAGGAAGGGCAGATCCTTAATCTTTTATTCCAGCATCGTAGGTAATAATTTTCCTCTGTGAACCCCCAAGGAATAATTCTTTTGGTTTTCTCACCCACCATTTCCCACAGGTCTTTGGCTCTGTTCTGATTTATGGGCTCTCTTCTTTCCTCTTTCTTCCGAGATAAGTTTTAATTATGTAGACAGATTGTAAAAGTCTCTTCTTTTCCTCGTAAACAACTATTTCTTTGTTAGTAGTAGATTTGGTCTAACTGGTTTCCTCCTGTCTGAATCTTCTTGTGGACTCGGGAATGGTGTCTGTTCATTGTTTAGCTGCAGCATCGAAAAAAGAGAAAACTGGCCCTGTGCCCCAAGTTTCCAGGCTGAAATTTGGACAAGTGCATAGTGTTGGCTGGAGTTTTCCTTGAGGGGTTCGATCTTAGAGCACCTCAAATTGCAGATCTCCTTCCGGAATTGCTATTTGTTGCATATGTTTGGAAAGTCTGTAATATTTCAGGTTGGAATCAATATAAGAGCAGAATAAATGCTAGTGCTCAGGTGCTTCAATTTTGTCTGAGTCTTTTTTAACCTATGGACTGTAGCCCAGCAGACTCCTCTGTCCATGAGATTCTCCAGGCAAGAATACTGGAGTGCATTGCCATGCCTTCCTGCAGGGGATCTTCTTGACCCAGGGATGGAACCCGCATCACTTAGGTCTTCTGCTTTGGCAGGTGGATTCTTTACCACTAGCACCAGCTGGGAAGCCAATAAGAGCAGAATCAGTTCAGTTCAGTTCAGTCGCTCAGTCGTGTCTGACTCTTTGTGACCCCATGAATCACAGCATGCCAGGCCTCCCTGTCCATCACCAGCTCCCGGAGTTCACTCAGACTCATATCCATTTAGTCAGTGATGCCATCCGGCCATCTCATCGTCTGTTGTCCCCTTCTCCTCCTGTCCCCAATCCCTCCCAGGATCAAAGTCTTTTCCAGTGGGTCAAGTCTTCGCATGAGGTGGCCAAAGTACTGGAGCTTCAGCTTTAGCATCATTCCTTCCAAACAAATCCCAGGACTGATCTCCTTCAGAATGCACTGGTTGGATCTCCTTGCAGTCCAAGGGACTCTCAAGAGTCTTCTCCAACACCACAGTTCAAATGCATCAATTCTTCGGTGCTCAGCCTTCTTCACAGTCCAACTCTCACAACCATACATGACCACTGGAAAAGCCATAGCCTTGATTAGACGGACCTTAGTCGGGAAAGTAATGTCTCTGCTTTTGAATATACTGTCTAGGTTGGTCATAACTTTTCTTCCAAGGAGTAAGCATCTTTTGATTTCATGGCTGCAGTCACCATCTGCAGTGATTTTGGAGCCCCCAAAAATAAAGTCTGACACTGTTTCCCCATCTATTTCCCATGAAGTGATGGGACCGGATGCCATGATCTTCTTTTTCTGAATATTGAGCTTTAAGCCAACTTTTTCACTCTCCTCTTTCACTTTCATCAAGAGGCTTTTTAGTTCCTCTTCACTTTCTGCCATAAGGGTGGTGCCATCTGCATATCTGAGGTTATTGATATTTCTCCCGGCAATCTTGATTCCAGCTTGTGTTTCTTCCAGCCCAGCGTTTCTCAAGATGTACTCTGCATATAAGTTAAATAAGCAGGGTGACAATATACAGCCTTGACGTACTCCTTTTCCTATTTGGAACCAGTCTGTTGTTCATGTCCATTTCTAACTGTTGCTTCCTGACCTGCATACCGATTTCTCAAGAGGCAGGTCAGGTGGTCTGGTAGTCCCATCTCTTTCAGAATTTTCCACAGTTTATTGTGATCCACACAGTCAAAGGCTTTGGCATAGTCAAGAAAGCAGAAATAGATGTTTTTCTGGAACTCTCTAGCTTTTTCCATGATCCAGAAGATGTTGGCAATTTGATCTCTGGTTCCTCTGCCTTTTCTAAAACCAGCTTGAACATCTGGAAGTTCACGGTTCACGTATTGCTGAAGCCTGGCTTGGAGAATTTTGAGCATTACTTTACTAGCATGTGAGATGAGTGCAGTTGTGCGGTAGTTTAAGCATTCTTTGGCATTGCCTTTCTTTGGGATTGGAATGAAAACTGACCATTTCCAGTCCTGTGGCCTCTGCTGAGTTTTCCAGATTTGCTGGCATATTGAGTGCAGCACTTTCACAGCATCATCTTTTAGGATTTGGGCTCAACTGGAATTCCATTACCTCCACTAGCTTTGTTTGTAATGATGCTTTCTAAGGCCCACTTGACTTCACATTCCAGGATGTCTGGCTCTAGATTAGTGATCACACCATCATGATTATCTGGGTTGTGAAGATCTTTTTTGTACAGTTCTTCTGTGTATTCTTGCCTCTTCTTCTTAATATCTTCTGCTTCTGTTAGGTCCAGACCATTTCTGTCCTTTATCGAGCCCATCTTTGCATGAAATGTTCCCTTGGTATCTCTAATTTTCTTGAAGAGATCTCTAGTCTTTCCCATTCTGTTCTTTTCCTCTATTTCTTTGTATTGATCACTGAAGAAGGCTTTCTTATCTCTTCTTGCTGTTCTCTGGAACTCTGCATTCAGATGCTTATATCTTTCCTTTTCTCCTTTGCTTTTCACCTCTCTTCTTTTCACAGCTCTTTGTAAGGCCTCCCCAGACAGCCATTTTACTTTTTTGCATTTCTTTTCCATGGGGATGGTCTTGATCCCTGTCTCCTCATTCCATAGTTCATCAGGCACTCTATCTATCAGATCTAGACCCTTAAATCTACTTCTCACTTCCACTGTATAATCATAAGTGATTTGATTTAGGTCATCCCTGAATGGTCTAGCGGTTTTCCCTACTTTCTTCAGTTTGAGTCTGAATTTGGTAATAAGGAGTTCATGATCTGAGCCACAGTCAGCTCCTAGTCTTGTTTTTGTTGACTGTATAGAGCTTCTCCATCTTTGGCTGCAAAGAATAGAATCAATCTGATTTTGGTGTTGACCATCTGGTGATGTCCATGCGTAGAGTCTTCTCTTGTGTTGTTGGAAGAGAGTGTTTGCTATGACCAGTGCATTTTCTTGGCAAAACTCTATTAGTCTTTGGCCTGCTTCATTCTGCATT
This sequence comes from Budorcas taxicolor, assembly GCF_023091745.1. Classification (NCBI taxonomy): domain Eukaryota; kingdom Metazoa; phylum Chordata; class Mammalia; order Artiodactyla; family Bovidae; genus Budorcas; species Budorcas taxicolor. The sequence continues at coordinate 30,328,442 of NC_068931.1, forward strand.
CCAAGGCCAAATTTGCCTGTTACTCCAGGTGTTTCTTGACTTCCTACTTTTGCATTCCAGTCCCCTATAATGAAAAGGACATCTTTGGTCTGACAGAATGTGGTCCACTGGAGAAGGGAATGGCAAACCACTTCAGTATTCTTGCCTTGAGAACCCCATGAACAGTATGAAAAGGCAAAATGATAGGATACTGGAAGAGGAACTCTCCAGGTCAGTAGGTGCCCAATATGCTACTGGAGATCATTAGAGAAATAACTCCAGGAAGAATGAAGGGATGGAGCCAAAGCAAAAACAATACCCAGCTGTGGATGTGACTAGTGACAGAAGCAAGGTCCAATGCTGTAAAGAGCAATATTGCATAGGAACCTGGAATGTCAGGTCCATGAATGAAGGCAAATTGGAAGTGGTCAAACAAGAGATGGCAAGACTGAACGTCGACAGACTAGAAATTAGCGAACTAAAATGGACTGGAATGGGTGAATTTAACTCAGATGACCATTATATCTACTACTGTGGGCAGGAATCCCTCAGAAGAAATGGAGTAGCCATCATGGTCAACAAAAGAGTCCGAAATGCAGTACTTGGATGCAATCTCAAAAACGACAGAATGATCTCTGTTTGTCTCCAAGGCAAACCATTCAATAATATCACAGTTATCCAAGTCTATGCCCCAACCAGTAATGCTGAAGAAGCTGAAGTTGAACAGTTCTATGAAGACCTACAAGACCTTTTAGAACTAACACCCCCCAATAAAAAGAGCAGAATATCCCACCAAATAAGCAGTATGATCATGCTCTGAGTTATTCTACTTATTTAGAAACTTCCTCCAGGACTAAAAGCGAGAAAGTGCTTGAAATCCTCAAAAGTACGTGTGAAAACGTTAGCCACTGCCCCTTCCTCAAGGGACTAGAGAAGTGGATTTGAGAAAGCTCCTCTGGTAGTACTGACAATCACTGCTCTTACTCTGGCCCCTTCCACATATAGTTAAAATATGAAGGAAAAAAAATGTATTTATAATATGCCTTTTTGTTGTTTTACATAAACACTTTTACTATTTGGTGGATTTCTTTTCTTTTTTCTAATCAAGAGATCTTACTGCCATGCTGCTGCTGCTGCTGCTAAGTCGCTTCAGTTGTGTCCGACTCTGTGCAACCTCATAGATCGTAGCCCACCAGGCTCCCCTGTCCCTGGGATTCTCCAGGCAAGAACACTGGAGTGGGTTGCCATTTCCTTCTCCAATGCATGAAAGTGGAAAGTGAAAGTGAAGTCGCTCAGTCATGTCCGACTCTTCACGACCGTCTAATTCTGACCTCAAAGGTTACCTTTGAAGCCCAACATCTGCGTGAAAATTGATTTTGCCAAGAATAGCTAAATATTATCCTTTCAGCAGCCTAGCAATCTGCAACAGCACATTTTAATTTTTACCTGGCACCTCACCAATCACCTCTTAAAAAGGGTAAATCAATATTCTTTCAGAGGTTTTTGAGACATCTTTGGAGAGGAAGGAGAGAGAATTTTTAGACACAGCAGTGTGTGATGTCCTCACGCTAAGAAACCATTAATTCAGCTCATCCAAAGACGAGATGTGGTACATGGCCAAGGAATGGAGCCAAGGTCTTTGACCAGCCTTAGACACAATGCCATGACCTTGGCCTCATTAGATGGGGTGCTAATTACCTGAGCTCACCATACAAGCTACTGCAAATGTATGGCTGTTCATAGGAAGCAGAGCTTCTTAACTTCAGTTCCAGTAAGGATTCGTAAATATACTGACATTTGACCCAAGACTTCATGTCTTTATTTTTCCAAGGAGGGGATTTATATTTTCATCACATTCTCAAAAGTGGATGGAGCTTTAAAAAAGAAAAGCTAAAAAGTTAGGATTCCACTGAATGTGATAGTTCTTAAAATAATGTCATTGCAATATTTCCTTAGTAACCTTTTCTCACTGAGGTAGATTTAACTTCTCTTTTCTGTAATCTGAGGTAAACTACTCTATTCCTGTGTAATTGAGGGAGAGGCCATGGAACTGTGAACTTTTCATATTTATCCTCTTAGGCCTTTTGAGGGATGTTAAGTGTACTCTTTAAATAGGAGACTCTGACTGTTTTGTTTTTAAAAGAAGGATTGGAAGACATGCTATTTCTTTTATTTATTTAGTTGTGGCTGCGCTCGGTCTTTGTTGCTTTGCATTGGCTTTCTCTAGTTGCAGAAAGTGGAGGTGACCCTTCATTGCAGTGCGCTGGCTTCTCATTGTGGTGACTTGTCTTGTTTCCAAGCACGGACTCTAGGGTGGGCAGACTGCAGTAGCTTCGGCTCATAGCCTTCGTTGCTCCGAGTCATGTGGAATCTTCCCAGACCAGGGATCGAACCCGGGTCCCCAGAACTGACAAGCGGATTCTTAGCCACTGAGCCACCAGGGACGTCCAGAGGCTCTTAACTTTTAAAATGGAGAGAAATGATGATTGAACCTTTCATTTTTGAGTTCTATATATTTTTTAAGACATGAAGTGATGTTTTTCCCCTTCATTCTAGGAATGTGTTTTTCAAAATCCCTTTTTCAAAAATCTATTCTGAGAGTCTTCTTTCCACTCACAAACATTTTAAGATAACCTGAAGTCTGGTATGCTTCTCCTAATTAAATGTTAGACTGTTACTTATTAACTGTAGAATAGCAAGTTACTTGGGACTTCCCTGGTAGCTCAGCTGGTAAAGAATCCGCCTGCAATGCAAGAGACCCTGGTTCGATTCCTGAGTTGGGAAGATCCCCTGGAGGAGGGAATGACTCCAGTATTCTTGCCTGGAGAATCCCCATGGACAGAGGAGCCTGGTGGGCTACAATCATGGGGTCACAAAGAGTTGGACATGACTGAGTGACTAACCATAGCACAGCACATTACTTAGATAAGACAAAAGTTGAAATAGAAAATTGCCATTCTAGGGACATCAACTATAGTCTTTCCTGTCTTCAGAGTGTTATTAAAGTTCATGGAAATTCTCAGTTATATACGCATGAAAGTGAACGTTTAAGTCGCTCAGTCATGTCTGATTCTTTGCAACCCCATGGACTGTAGCCCACCAGGCTCCTCTGTCCATGGGATTTCCCAGGCAAGAATACTGGAGTGGGGTGCCATTTCCTTCTCCAGGGGAATCTTCTCAACCCAGGAATTAAACCAGGGTCTCCTGCATTGCAGGCAAATTCTTTCCTACTGAGCCACCTGGGAAATCATTATATAGTGCATATTTATACCATATTTGGGAAGAAATGTCATCAGCAAGCTGCAGTGTGGATTTTTTAAAATTCTAGGTTACTTTGTGGAATGAGCGCTTAAGGGAAAAACGAAGGATCGAAGCTCTGGGGAACACCCAACCATGTGGTCTTCAGGAGTAAGGAGAGATGCAACCCTCTGAACTGGTCATGGACCCCAAACAAGTCTTCCTGTCAGTGCTGCTGTTTGGCGTAGCAGGGCTACTCCTCTTCATGTACTTGCAAGTCTGCATTGAAGAACAACACCCAGGTAAAACTCAACTTATTTCCCCCTATTTTTAATTATAATGGTCGTTTTCAGGTAAATAAGTTGTGGTATTTATAAATATATACGAAGTCACAAGATTTCCAGCAACACAAAACACTGGACACAAAACCTCCAGCTCCCCAAAGAAAGCATGGTTATACATTTCTGGTGAGCATTTACTTGGTCCCTTGGGACCATTCTTGGGAATTTTTATTATCTTTGGCCAGTGGTTTGATAGCCCTTTCAGCAAGGACTGCTTGTAGAGAATTCTTCTACTCACTTATCCTACCTTTGATGTGTCTACTAAGCATTGAGCACAAGCCTAATAAGAGCTGAGTATACAGCAAACTCTCTCTTTTAATTCCTTTAAAATTTTTACATTAATACTCCAGTTGGTGTAGAAATTCTTTCATACTTTTATTATAAAGCAAGGGTTGGCAAACCTTCTCAGTAAAAATACAGAAAGTATTTTAGGTTTTGCAGGCTATATTGTCTCTATCACAACTACAGTTGTCTTTATCTACAACCAGTAGATCACAAAAGCAGCCAAGTATTGTTATGTAAACAAATGGATCAAGCTTTGTTGCAATAAAACTTTATTTATAAAACCAGGTGGTAGGCCACATTTGGTCCACAAGCCATAGTTGATTGCTAGTACTATACTCACTTTGTATTAATACATTGATTATTCAGTTTGTAGTTGCTACACTTTGGAGGCACTCAATTATGTTACAATGGATTATTTTTATAATGATGCAAGGAAATGTTTTAGAACACCATAGAAATATATACACGTAGGTGTTGTGAAATTTGTTTGTTTTCCATTGGTAGAAATAGCCTATGGCCTATGACAGTTAACAAAAATAAAGTAAAAGCAGAACAATTCCTTAATTGTTTCCAATTGTGGCTCATTTGAAAATCATTCTTGATATAAAGCCCTTAAGAATCTGCTCTGAAAGATAACTCCATACCAAGTCATAAATAATGGTAATTGTAAAAGTGTTTCCATTTTAAAATTCCTTTCCTTGGTTTGGCTTCATAGACACTTTGAAATTATTTATTTCTAGGGTAACTCTTGTGAAAAGAGTTTGCATGTGATTATTTTCTAGAGAACATGTAACATATTGTCAAAACTTATTTTTAATTCCCATTGTAGACATTATAATATTTCTGTTTTCTATATTACTGCAATATTTTATCATAATAACTTAATATTGAATGAAACCATCTGTGATTAAATAAATAGGCTAATTCCTTTGGCAATATAATCCTAGTATGGATATTATCACATAGTAAGCCTTCAGTAGGTGTTTGTTGAATGAGTGAATTAAAACCCATTGCTGACTGTAGACTGGAATGCAGCAATGGAGGAAGAAGCAGCAATTTCATTATTAGGTTTGTTAATATCATAGTCTCATAATGAAGTTCTCGAGAAGAGTGTCACAACAAAGCTCCAATTCGTAAAAGAAAATATATTCATATATACAGACTAATGGAGAAATGTTATGATTTAGTCTGTCAGTAAGAATCTACCTCACATCTGAAAAAAAGTCTAGTTGTATAATAACATGATATATACAATGCAATTTACAAAACTTATCCAGGAACATCAATAGCTACAATTTACTGAAAACTTAGTATGTGCTAGATGTTTCCCCTTATCCTATTGATATCTCACTGGACATGATATTCTAAGTTTGTAGATGAGGAAGCTAAGGCTCAGGCAGATATTCAAGGCCCCACATGTGTAGGCTGAGATACAAAGGAAAAGCTAGGATTCCAACCCAGGTTGTGCCTCTCCAAAATCCATGCCTCTATCCTACACACTGCTTCTGTGAAAGTGAAAAAGTGAATAATATTACCCCCTAGAGCATAGATGAAGGAGCTGAGACTTTAAACTGAAACATTTAAATGACATGCCCATAGATACAGAGCTGCTGCTAAGTCGCGTCAGTCGTGTCCGACTCTGTGCCACCCCATAGACGGCAGCCCAACAGGCTCCTCTGTCCCTGGGATTCTCCAGGCAAGAATACTGGAGTGGGTTGCCATTTCCTTCTCCAGTGCATGAAAGTGAAAAGTGAAAGTGAAGTCACTCTGTCGTGTCCGACTCTTAGCGACCCCATGGACTGTAGCCTACCAGGTTCCTCCATCCATGGGATTCTCTAGGCAAGAGTACTGGAGTGGGTTGCCATTGCCTTCTCCGAGTTACAGAGCTAAGCATCTTCAAAGTATGATCCATGCCCAGGTTCTCTTGTGCCTTTTAAGTCCTAAAAGAACTGCCTAATTAAAAAAAAAAAAAAAAGATAAACATATATATGATACATCAGTGATGCTATGTTTTAAAATCACTGACTTGGTAAATCTAAGTTATATTTATAAATTCATAGATGGTACTCTCGTCTACAAGTTAGATTCTTTTAAAAATTTAAAAAATTTTTCTTGACTTCATAAATTTTTCAAGTTGGGAAATTAGTTTCCCCAGTGAAAATAAGCTACTAAAACATTTCCCATTTATTCTCTTAAATTTTGCTTGTGATTTGCTAGAAGTACTTTCTCTTATTCTCAATATATCCCAAGTGAATTACATAATATTTCACAATCTACTCATGACAGTGAGTATGAACATTAGAACCAGGATTCCTTTAGATAACTATTTTACTGAAGAAATATTTTATTATTCTTCAGTAAGACTTCATCTGGAGTTTTGCCTTACACTAGGGTAGTCCCTAGGTTGTAATTCTGTTGTTTTCTAGGTAGACAGTTTGCTGTGTATTTTATATGTGTTTCAGATAACATCAGGAACGTCACACATTTTTAAAAATGTTTTATTTCTTTTTAATTGAAGGATAATTGCTTTACGATATTGCATTAGTTTCTGCCATACATCACCATGAATCAGTCATAGGTAGACATATATCCCCTCCCTCCTGAAACCTCTTTCTCATCCCCCACCCCTTCCCACCCCTCTAAGTTCTTACAGAGCCCTGGTTTGAGAGGAAGATCACTCATTTTTTTAAGGCAGTCTCTTTAAGTCAGAAAGTACCTGAATGTGTGCTTTGATGGGAAAGAGAAATCTGAGTTGTGTACACTTTAAAACTGTCACTCACAGCACTTTGGAAGATGTCTGCTCCTCTGTAAGCAGAGCAGATTTTAAAGCTCTGGATGGTTTGATCTCATGTACATTTCAGTTGTACCATAAGAGCTCTTAGGTTCTTTTCATACACTTTTTCTTTTGAGGCTTTTAAAATCCGGTAAGACACGACTGTTTTCTTGCCTTCCTAGTTTTCCTGGGCTGCTTTTATTAAACTAAAATGCTTGAAGATTATGAAAAAATCTCAAATGTGCTCTATGTACTAGTAGAAGATTATGAATAGATAGATATTTTGGAGGCAAAGAGGAAAAATGTGTGACAGAGAAATTAGAATCTATCCAATTATACAACAAAGAGTTTCATATAAACATCCATTTTTCAGTACCATTATCAATTAATTTATACATTTCTCTGTGTTAATTTTCAGTATGTGGATGTATTATTACCAGTTTTATTTTGTACATTTTCCCCCTAACTGTTAAAGAGTACAGGTTTTACGTTCAGGGGAATTTTGAAAATCTCACATCTCCTTGTTAGCTCTGTGACTCGAGCCTTGATTTTCTCGTCTGTAAAATGGGGGTAATAATCTTTTCCCTGTAGGGTTGCAGTGAGGATCAAAGGAGACAGTGTCTACAAAGCAGTTAGTTAGCATGGTGCCTGGCAAGCAGTGAGGCCGATGAATGTGAGCTTTATTACTATTAATGTCCTGGCGATGATGCAGAGCATCTACAGGCTTTTTTTTTTTTTTTCCTGAGTTATCCAAGTTAAACTCAGCCACGATTCAGCAAAACAATCCCAAGCTTGTGCCTTAAATGATTAGGATAAGAAAAAAAGGCTCAGTTTTAGCACTGGTTAAAATAGCTGGGAGAGTCTAACTGGCACAGAGCCATCATGCTTCACAATGTAGACGCTGGAAGGAGAGTGATGAGTGGCAGACAGGAGAATTCTGGTCCAAGGCGATCTCAGATCGTACAGGCTGCCCAAGGTCAGGGCATTCATTCATTCAACAGCGTTTATTGAAGATGTAACAATGGGAGGTGCCAAGCCCTGTGATGAAAACAGGAGATGTAATTGAGAAGCAGATATAACCCCTGTTCTCAAGGAGACTATAGTCTCTTGGATTGTAAGGGAGAAAATGGTCTTGAGTCCAGGCCAAGGCCTTGATACAAAAGGACAGTTGATTTTTGACAGGAAGGAGTCTGGCCCTTCTTTATGAGGCAAAGTAATGAGTTAGGACCAGGGGAAAGAGCCCAATCAGTTGTCAGTAATGGAACTGCTGAGCAGATAAAAGTCTTAGAAGGAGCAGTGTCAAGTTAGGAGCAGGTTCAGCAGAGGACCAGATCCGAAAGGATGTATGCCAGTGTAAGATGCAATAGCCAGGAGGGCCATTTCAGGAGAAATCACAATAATGTCTTGTTTTCTTCCCTCCAACCCCTGTTGAGATTTACTATCTGGTTCTCTTTCTCTAGGTAGACTGTTACTGCTAAACACAACAAGTAACAGAAGGTGTGGTGCATAATTGTTTTGTATGTGTAATAAGAGAGAGTGAAGGACCCCATCATTGCAGAATCAGAATGCCAGCTTTAGAAACAATTTAAAGATCAACCTTTAATCCTCACCACCTGTTTTTTAAATAATAAATCTGATGATGACACTCCCGTGTTTAAAACTTTTCGGTGATAGCTCAGTCCCTTCAGCAAAAACTTCTCCCTGGAGCTTGCAAAACCGTGGGTGGGGCCAACTCCTGCTCCACAGCCTCACGTTAATTCCCTGGCCAGTGTTTCTGGCTTCATCACAATTTCTCTACCAAATCAATTCTCAGATCTGGAATGTTCTTCTCCCAGCTCTCACCTGTCAGTTGTTTGCTGTTGTTAAGTTATGTGACTCTTTGTGACCCCATGGACTGCAGCACATCAGGCTTCCCTGTCCTTCACTGTCTCCCTGAGTTTCCTCAAACTCATGTCCATTAAGTCAGGGATGGCATCTAACCATCTCATCCCATCACCTCCTTCTCCTCTTGCCCTCAATCTTTCCTGGAATCAGGGGTCTTTTCCAGTGAGTCAGCTCTTCGCATCAGGTGGCCAAAGGGTTGTATGGTGGCTCTTTAGTTGCTAAGTCGTGTTCAACTCTTGCGATCCCATGAACTGTAGCCCACCAGGCTCCTCTGTCCGTGGGATTCTCCAGGTAAGAATACTAGAGTGGGTTGCCATTTCCTTCTCCAGGGGATCTTCCTCACCCAGGAATCAAACCGGGGTCTCCTGCATTGAAGGTGGAGTCTTTACTGAATGAGCTATGAGGGAAGCCTATTCCATTGAATATATGCCCATAAATATGAGTGTCTATGACTTTGGTACTGTAAATAGTGCTGCAATGAACATAGGAGTTCATATACCTTTTCAAGTTAGTGTTTTCATTTTCCCCAGATAAAAACTCGGAAGTAGAAACATGGGATCATATGGTAGTCTTATTTTTAATTTTTTGAGGAACCTTCATACTATTTACCGAAAGTGACTGCACCAATTTACATTCCCACCAACAGTACACAAGGGTTTCCTTTTCTCCACATCCTCCCCAACACTTATTTCTAGTCTTTTTGATGATAGCCATTTTAGCAAGTGTGAGGCAATATCTCATTGTGGTGTTGATCTGCATTTTCCTGATGATGAAGGACACAGAGCCTCTTTTCATGCCCCTTTGGCCATCTGCATGTCTTCTTTGGAAAAATATTTATTCAGATTTTGTATTTAAAAAAAAAATCAAATTATTTGGGGTTGTATTGCTTTGTATGAGTTGTTTATATATTTTGGTTTTGGTTTACAAATATTTTCTTCTGTTCAGCAGGTTTCCTTTTGATTTGTTGATGGTTTCTTTTGCCATGCAAAACCTTTTTAGTTTGATATAGTTCAACCTGTTTGTTTTTGCTTTTGAAGACAGATTCAAAAAATTATCTACAAGGTCAGAGACCTTACAGACTGTTTTCGTCCAAGAGTTTTATGATTTCAGGTGTTCCGTTCAAGTCTTTCATCCATTTGAGTAAATTTTTGTGTAGGGTGTAAAATAGTGGTCCAGCTTCATTCTTTTGCATGTCACTGACCAGTTTCCCCGACATCATTTATTGAAGAGACTGTGCTCTCCCCATTGTATAGTCTCAGACCCTTTGTTATAAATTAACCATTTATTTGGGTGTTTATTTCTGAGCTCTCTATTCTCTTTCTTTGATCTCTGTGTCTACTTTTACGCTAGCACTGTACTGTTTTAGTCACTATAACCTTGTAATATAGTTTTCCAGCTTTCTTTTCAAGATTGCTTGTTTTCGGCAGGACCAATAATGTTTTAGCTCTTAATTGATAATATTTTTAAATGTTTACCTTAAACAAAAACTTGTTTGACTTTCATACCTTTAATGACATTTTTTCTACTAGTTTCTTTCTGATTTACACTAAATACTGACATCTGAATTTAGTTGAAAATTCAGCATTAACATGTAAGGTCAATTGTTTAGCTGTAAATTATCATACCTAGGATATAAAAGAATCACATAGCTATAATCTCACCTTTGCAAAACTCATTACCACCAATCCAGGCTCTGTAAGACTCCAATCTTGAACATGATTGGTCTAAAGTGTATGTTCATTTTGGTCAACGATGTGACCTTTCTGTAAGTCAAGATTTTACTCAAATCTTCCATGCTGTACATGGCTACTTTTAATTTTTTGTTTTGCAAAAGTACAGTTAACATCAGTAGCCCCAGGTTATATTTTAACACTTCTTTGTTGGTATGAAAACTTTATAGTTAGTAGCTATAAGCTTCTGATTTTAGGCAAAGCAAAGCCACCTTATTCTTTTTTCTCAGACAGTTAACTGATGCAGGACCTTAAAGGCAAACAGGCCTCTATGCTTTGGTATTTCTAACAAGATTCTGTATTGCTTTTTTTCAAACTAAATATATTTTGTGGCATATAAAGTTTTACTTTTAGACTAGATTGGTATAATTCTTTTCTCTTGCACCTCTCTGATGAGAAAGTATATTCTTTTCCTTCAGAATCATGCTGTTCTTCCTGATTTTGATGTTGGTGTATTGAAATTCTATTTTCTCTCAGGGGATCTTTTTATACCTGACCTGAAGCAAAGCCACTTATAACTTGGAAGGACATTATGCTTACTGTCAATCATATCCTCAGGAAAATAAAATCTCATTTCTTTTAAAAGTCACTTGTTTGAGTTACTTCCTCTGATTTATCAAATGAATATCTGCTCCCACAGCTCCCCTTAGGACACCTCCATATCCCATCTTCCTTTTATATGATTTTTCCCATTTCAGGCCCTTTTAGTTAGCTCTTCTCTCTTCCTAGAATGTGTTTTCCTTCACTGTTTCCGTTACTGGCTTTTCTTTATCCTTCACAGTATAGCTTAAATATCACCTTCTCTCAACATCCTATATAAAGTTGGTATACTCTGATGGTATATCTCCCAGTACCTGTTTGTTACTTCTTAAAACGTATTTCATGATGCTTATTCTATCTGTAAGCATTCTTTTTATATATTTGCATATGCTCTACCTCTGTTCCCAATGGCAGGGAACTTGTATGTTGGTCACTGATGTTCATTCACCTGCCTGTCACTCACTTTCAGATTCTGATGTCAACTTTCACTTTATTATATACCCCCAGCACCCTCCAAATTCCATGTTTATTCTTATTATCCCAGCTGTCATTACTAGATTTTATAAAAATCTACTTTGATTGGATCAACTCTGTAGCAAACCTTGGCCATTGAGTATTATTCAAATTCTGCAGATTTTAAGCAATTCTGACAATTACTTCTTAATTTCTAGTAGTGTGGCTTCTGGGATATGGGGCAAATGCAGGAGGCAGCTCGCAGGAAGACAGGAGACTCAGAAGGCGGGGTAGAGAGTTAAGACAAAGTCCACAGGGAGAAGCAAATTACCGGTGGCTGAGTGGTTGGTGGTTTAGTCATTAAGTTGTGTCTGACTCTTTTGACCCCACGGACTGTGGCCTGCCAGGTTTCTCTGTTCACATAATATCATCTTTAAGATTCTTTTACTTTATATCTTCTTTTCAGCTTTTGCAAATCAAAATTAGGACTTCTTAAAACACTACAGATATTTAGTGATACTCCTAGTACATTAAATAGATACAGCAATGTTAGTTGAGCACACAGATTTCCATTCAGAATTTTGAATGGAAAGATACAAATATAAAACATCGAACCTGCAGATGCTGCTTGCTTTATTGGTAAATACCAATAGGGTGGTTAGCAGTTCATTGAGAATCAATTCAGATAACTACCAGTCATTGGTGTGGACTTTGATTATGAGTGCAAAGACCTCACTCACTAAATAAGTCATGGTGACAGGCAGGTTAGCTCCTGTTAGGGTTATTGGTTCAGTATGTAATACCAGCTAGTTCAGACTGTCTAGTTTTCCCCATAAAAATAAATTTCAAAAACCGAAGCATTATCTAGTCCCAGCTTCCTCCTTTTACAGAGGAGCAACCAAAAGGCTTACATTTGCATATTCAGGAAGCAACAAACCTGGCACTAAAACATAATGCCTGATAACTTCCTATTTTTTGCCCAATACTCTTCTTCTTCCCCTTGAGATAGGACTCTTCACGTGTTTGGTTTGTTTCCTAAAGCGACTTGAACACAGGAATCCTCAAATCCAAGCTTGAAGTCTAGCAGCCAGATGCATCACCAGGAACATATAGTATATGTTCTGTTTATATATATAGTTTATACATATATAGTCTATGAAGAGAGAGAGAAAGATACAGTTTTCTGTTCTCCATTTGAAAAATCTGCACAGAGAAGAACTGACTGTTGTAAAAGCCACAGACTTCAAAAGAAAGTTCAAGAGTACAGAACCAAGGTCTCTGGGAACATGCCTTTCAAGAATACATCAAGCATCCAAGAGGTTTGGTAGGAAATTTCATGATACCCAGATCATCACAGATTAAAGAGGAATAAAATGTGAAAAGAAAACATGGAGTGTTTTAAATAAAAGAAGAACCTTGTTTTTCACTAAGTGTTCCGTTTCCCTGAGTCACAGATTGCCAAAACTTATACTGAGGTTTTTTGGTTTTGTTTTTGTTTTTTTTTAATAGGAAAAAAGTTTATTATGTGTGTGGGAGTACTCAACAGTGAGTAATTAGCAGAATAGCCAGAGGTAGAGGTTTATCTATCTGGAGAAGGAAATGGCAACCCACTGCAGTATTCTTGCCTGGGAAGTCCCATGGACAGAGGAGCCTGGCAAGTTACAGTCCACGGGGTCGCAAGAGTTGTACATGACTTAGCAACTACACCACCACCACCAACGGAGGTTTATGTATCAGTTTAACCAAACCTGGGGTGAGGAGTGGGGTGAGGGTGGGAGTGGTGGGGTCTTCGGTGTTAAAGAATAGAAGATTTTGTTGGGCAGTCTCCTTGGAAAGACGCTCAAGGCTACCCCAGAATGGGGATTAAAGACAGCTGTACTTTGGGAAAGCTTTACTGTCATCACGAAAGAAAATTTCAGATAAGACTTCTTTTTTCTGACTACTGAAACGGCTTTTCCAAACTTTCTCATTACATTGGGGTTCACAAAGTTATGCTTTGCATTTGTAATATTCACTAATGCTCCACTGATTTGTAGGAGGGTCCCATTTCATGCTGCTTTTTAAGTGCCAAGTCGCTCCAGTCATGTCCAGCTCTTTGCAACCTTATGGGCCATAGCCCACGAGGCTCCTCTGTTCATGAGATTCTTCAGGCAAGAATACTGGAGTGGGTTCCCATGCCCTCCTCCAGGGGATCTTCCGGATCCAGGGACCAAACCTGTTCCTCTTATGTCTCTTGCATTGGCAGGAGGATTCTTTACCATTAGTGCCAGCTCAGAAGCTGAAACCTGCTAAGCAGCTTCTGTCCTTTTATACTGAGCTTTATATATACACATAGGATTGAAAGTAAATGGTTCTGTGCTGATGCAGCAGACAGAACTCATCACTAGTGCCCCCTTCCTATTCTAAAGCTTTTATCTCCATTTCCCGTGGCTTGACTCAGCCTGAGTTGTAAACGTTTGCTTCCATGCCTGTCTCCCCAACTGGCAGCCTCATTGAGGGTCAGGACCCATTGTGCCTGGAACACAAGAGACCCCAGGAAAGAGCTCAATGGGAAGAAATGGGGGTGAGATTCCAGAGACAAGAAAGCTGACAGTTTCTGCAGGACTCACAGTATATCAACCTATCTTTGGTGTGGCCCCAACCTTCTAGCTGTGTTTGCGAGCTTGGTTGCTCTAGATATTACCATAATGAGAGGGGAGTTTAGGGGAAAATGGGTACATGTATATGTATGGCTAAGTGAGTCTCTTTACTGTCTGCCTGAAACTGTCACCACATTGTTAATTGGCTATACTCCAATATAAAATAAAAAATTTAAAAAAATAAAAGAAGACTGTGCAGGCAGCGTTGCCACCAGTGACACTGACAGCCAGCATCTTTGGAAGTTTCTTGTTTGTTAAGACCATCTTAGAGATATATCAAACAAAATACACCCTGCCCAGTTGCCTTTTTCTTCTTTGAAGGTGATATTTGACTGTTCTGTAGGTGGCAGCTGGCTACATATTTAGTAACGATTCTTGATGGGAGAGAATTTTCCTCATTAATTTTTTAAAAATTGAGACGGCCAGAAATTGACATCAAAAATGGTGCTGATTAGTCAAAGTAGGCACACTAACAGAGGCGAAATATCCAGCTTTCCATGCTGTGGTCGAGTATGTGTGGAAATGCCTTAACATACTCTTAATAAAAACATCACAGTGATAAATGTAGAAGTCCAGAATGCTTATTATGTGCTGTGTGGGTAAAGTGACAATTAATAGTTGTTTGCAAATGAAAAACAATAGACATGAATATTTATCTATTTCATGGTCCTGGGAACAGCTTTCAGATTACTTTTATAACCAATTTATTATGAATTATGAGCTCATATAAACTAGGCTCACACAATCTTGCATTTCTTGTACTATAAAGTATTACTTTAAGATACAAATGATTTTTATCATAAGATAGTCTCCATGGTTTCTGTTGATTACATGACCCATCACAAAATAATTAGCTAAGAAAGGTATATTTAGTCATATTAAGAAACTCTTTTACTTTTCAACTTTTCGAAATTCAGTTTTAGAATTCTTTTCAGATGCATAAAAATTGAAAGCATTAGTTGCTCATTCGTGTCCAACTCTTTGCAACCCCATGGGCTATAGCCCACCAGGCTCCACTGTCCATGGGGTTCTCCAAGCCAGAATACTGGAGTGGGTAGCCATTCCCTTCTCCAGAGGATCTTCCAGGTCCAGGGATCAAATCCGGGTCTCCTGCCTTTTGGGCAGATTCTCTACCATCTGAGCCATCAGGGAAGACCTCAGATGAATAAGGCCAAAGAATATCTAGTAGAAGACAAGAGTGGCAGCTCTTATATACTCAACAAACCAATGTAGGTTTTACTAAGCCTTCTTTTAAGTTTGCTCAGGAGAGAGATGAATCCATAAAGCAGTCAGGTTATGCTTATGATCATGCCGCCAGAAATACACTGTAAACAATGGAATTGCCACAGAATTTTGGACCCAGAATTTTATGATTGACATTAAGGGTCAGTGACTGCATTTTAGATCCATCCCCAGAAGCGATTCCATAATCAACAGAAATCAGAAGTCTATTCACTGAACCATTGGCAGAAAATTAAGTAGAAACTCCTGAGTTTGCTTTGGCTCCAAGGAAGTTCCAATAACCCCGAGCTAGGGAAAATGACATATATCCAAAAAGTGAGATGCTCATTTTTTGGTAGAAATGTGAAGAGTTATGAGCAATGTAGAATAGATGGGAAAAATGGTGATGCACTTAAATGGAAAACTAGTAGTATTGAAAAAGTTTAATAGGTTTTAATTCTGTTTCTCATTCTTCTGAAATATTTTTACATTAACTTGATTGAGTTTGTAATGACAGATGTCCATCTGAAAAAAAAAAAAAAAAGAAAAAATCTGACCATATTCAAATTCTACTAAGGCAATACCTGGTGAAATTTAGATAGTCTTGTTTATTTCACAGCAACAGGTAGGCAGCTTTTTCCCCCTCTGTAGCTCTTACATTTAAATTCTATGCTCTCTGTTTACAATTGGCAAGAGTCAGGTTATCCTTGATTTTTGCCCAGATGCCAAGTTAACTTGGCCGATGTTGGATTCCAGAAGGCAAAGAGCCTTCTTCCCTGAAGCAATTTCTGATTAAGAAGAAAATGAGATCTCAAGTGTATTTTTAGCATCTGGAACGCTTAAATATTCATTTATGCAGTTTTGACTTTGAAGACCCTTTCGGTTGTTACATTTTGGGGGTGTACAGTGAGGAGCACTACTATGTAATTCATTACATCAACTTCAAACAAATGTGTTGCCATTCCTTCCAGAAACCTCCTTTGTAAGTTTGATTCCTGGGTTGGGAAGACCCACTGGAGAAGGGAAAGGCTATCCACTCCAGTATTTTGGCCAAGAGAATTCCATGGACTGGATAGTCCATGGGGTCGCAAAGAGTCAGACACAACTGAGCGACTTTCACTTTCAAGGCTCATAGGACTTCATAAGGGCATCTATCTATCTGCCTTTGTATTCTCTGAATGTTCGTGAGAGTCATGGACAGCCAAGGACTGCAGGTAGGAGGGAGGATTCTTGATGGGGGTCAGGGGGGCTATGAAGAACTTGACAGAAGAGTGTATCAACTGGCCTGACTCAGTGTGAAACGCACAGACTCAAGGTTTCCTGTGGCTGTGGAGATGCTGTTGTTGGGTTGCTAAGTTGGCCCTTTGTAACTTCATGGACTGCAGCACACCAGGCTCCTCTGCCCTCCACTATCTCCTGGAGTTTGCTCAGATTCATGTCCATTGAGTCAGTGATGCTATCTATCTAACCATCTCATCCCAGTAACATATTGGACACCTTCTGATCTAAGGGGCTCATCTTCAGGTGTCATATCTTTTTTGCCTTTCATTCTGTTCATGGGGTTCTCGCAGCAAGAATAATGGAGTGGTTTGCCATTGTCTCCTCCACTGAACTGTGATTTGCAGGAACTCTTCACTGTGACCTGTCTGTCTTGGGTGGCCCTGCACTGCCATTGTCTCCTCCACTGGACCCTGATTTGCAGGAACTCTTCACTGTCACCTGTCTGTCTTGGGTGGCCCTGCACGGCTTGGCTCATAGCTTCATCCAGTTATGCAAGCCCCTTTGCCATGACAAAGCTATGATCCATGAAGGGATGGAGGTGGTGGGCTGCAGAGAGTGGCTTTGTTGCCAGGTTCTGGCTACCTTTTCTTACCCCAGTGGACTGCACGCTGGATGTCAGTGCATAAAATGGCCTCTTCTCCTGCCACAATATTTATGTCTGCTTTGGGACAAGTTGCTCCCCAGCAGTTCTGAGGACTAAATAGGGTGTCCTGGAGAAATGAGTAAATCTTCCCTAGTTTTTGACATTTCCTCCTTGCTCTCCCCAGACTTCCCATCTTGTTTTGTTTCTGATTCTGTAGAAATGAACTGAACCTAGGACATGATGCCCTATGGCATGAAGGACTATCTTTTACAAATGTAAATTTTCATTTAAACAGACACATATATTAATATGTGTGTTAATTAATATGTGTATTAATTAATCTGTCAGAAGATTCATTAAGATGCCACTGGATACTATGGCCTTTTACCCAGGTGACTATGACTTAGGAAAAAGGAAATGATTAGTCTTTGGGGGAATTACTGGACATAGGCTCTGAATTGGAGGGCCTCTCAGGTGGCTCAGTGGCAAAGAACCCGCCTGGCAATGCAGGAGACTCAGGTTGAATTTCTAGGTTGGGAAGATTCCCCTGAAGTAGGAAATGGCAATCCACTGTAGTATTCTTGCCTGGAAAACCCCATGGACAGAGGAGCCTGGTGGGCTACAGTCCATGGGGGCCCAAAGAGACAGACACAACTGAGCACACATGTGCAGGGACCAGGGCCCTGAATTGACACTAATTTCTGAGACCCAAACATCATTGTCATCAGACCAGGGACTTTTGGGGGTGGTGATAATTGGAGTTGTTAGCTCAGATCCATCTCACAGTATGTGTGTCATCCCCAAACCCATCCTGTGGTCCTTTCTGCAATTCCAGGATGCAGAAGTGGAATGGACATACTCAGTGTCTGGCAGAACTGTGTTAGAGAGTCTGAGAAATATGTCTAATGGAAGAACACTCTCTGATCTGGGTGTTTTTTTCCTAATAGATGTATATCTTAGAGAAGGAAATAACCACTGATTAGCACTGAGGAAACTCCACCTGAGTAGCTGTGTGGCCTTGACCAGGGTCCTCAGCCCACCCAAATGTGCCTCCTGACCTAAAACACAGGGAGTTATACTAGTTGCTGTTCCAGTTTCCTTTCAGCTCTAAAACACTGATGTTTTCATTCGCTTAAAACTCGTTTCTTCCAGCACTTTCTTCTTTGAGCCACACTGGAGATGTGCGGGGTCCATATCTTCTATCCTATGACCAAGTAAAGATAGCGTGGCGCTCCGGCACACCCTTCGTAATAGATGGTGCCATACATGCCGATGTTTCCTGCACTCTTTTGCTTCTGTGTGTGTCAAATTTGCCTCTTTCCTCTTCAGTCTTGCAGTCCCAACCTCCTTATTTTGGAGTTCTGGCTAGCTTGACATGCAAATGTGCAGTAGTAAGTGTAATGGATAATAGCATCAAGGAGAGGGGAGAATGATCTAAATTTCAAATTCAGAATAATTACCTGTCTTAACTGTAACTAGCCTAACCTAATTAATTTCCTTTCCTACTTATTTTATTGTTCTGCAAATACAAAGGTGATTTTTCATTAACTTTTAATGCTGTTTATAACTCCATTCCAGTTTGTATTCGATGTAGCTTTGAATAGAGTTCTACACACAATAGAATGCAATATTGCCAAGCTTTGCTGTAAGACACAGACTCTTATTGAAGCTGTAGGAATAGCATTTTTATTAAGGTCGTTTTGTTTAAGGGAAGGGACAAATCCACTCTATCTGGGATCATATCTTGGCAATAACAGAGTTTCTGAGCAGTGCAGGATAGGAAATAGTTTTAAACTTTGAAATTTATCTGAGTTCATTTTAAATATGTTTGTGTATATGCTCAGTCTCTCAGTTGTGTCTGACTCTTTTGCGACCACACGCACTGTAGCCCACCAGGCTCCTCTGCCCATGGAATTGTCCAGGCAAGAATACTGGGGTGGTTTCCCTTTTCCAGGGGATCTTCCTGACCCTGGGATCGAACCTGTGTCTCTTAGGTCTCCTGCATTGCAGGCAGATTCTTTGCCACTAGCGCCACCTGGGAAGCCCTTGATGTTTGCTCTTCAGTAATTGTAAAATAGAGAGCTGAAGCAACGACAGTCCTCTCTTCATCTCCCATCTAGACTCCTGCTCTTGCTTCTTTGGGTTGTTAGCTGGGGGTCATCTTAGGTTTCCTTCTCAAACAGAACTTCACAGCACTGTGGAAGAAGCCACATTGACTACAAATATGTCAGAAAAACACCAAAAGATATTGTGCAGAATGCTGGGTTTCAAGTGACAGAAATCCATCTCCATGTAGGTTAAACCAGTGGACGAATAGATAGATACATTGGACAGGAGACTTTCTTAGTCTCTGCCCAGGCTTGGTAAGTCATGTGGTGTCAGAACTAGCAAGATCCAGAGTTCCAACAAGTTCTTTGTGAGGACTCCCTCCATCTCTGGCTTCCTCTCTTGGCTTTGCTTTCCAGTGCACGGTGGCTTCCTCAGCAGGTGCCTGAGTCTGATGGCAGAGACACCCATGGGAGATCCCAGTCTTTAGTGATTGCAGTTTCAAAGAAGAGACTGCTTCCTCCCCTGGTGTCCACATCAGTTACTGAAAATGGACTGACCCATCCTGCAATGTCTTCTGCTACAGTTCTTGTGTCCATGGACATAAATATTCGGACCAGCCAACCTAACCTTCCCCTGGCTCACAGAAAATATGGTCTGATAATTGACAGCTTTGTGCCAATCAAGGAGGTGGGGATTGTGGAGCTCATACTGCAGAAGAAGGCATGAAGGCAGATTTTTAAACTGTAGCTGATATTCATGCTACCACCTTCAACTCTGTAGTGGTAGAGTTGTCCAGCTCTTAAAGGTGCTCACGAAGTGATGTCCAGAGATGATCCAATGGAAGTCCTCCTGTCTATGGGACAGTCCCGAGTTGTGTAAGTCCCTAAGCTCACGTTCCCTTCACTGATTGTCTTTCTTATCCAGGTATGTTACCCAAAGTCAGGATTTTCTACCACTTTTTATACTCACAATAACCGCATGAGGTAGATACCAGTATTATTCTCAGTTTACAGTTGAGGCAACTGAGGCACAGAGAGGGTAAGTAACTTGACCATGGGCACACAGCTAGTAGTATACTGGGGCTTCTCAAGCCTTTTTCAAATTACAATCACTGGAGCACCTTTTGTTAAAATGTGGATTACCTGAGTCTCACCCTGGGACATCCCAGTTCAGTAGTTCTGGAATTTGGTGGGGGAACCTTACAGTTTATAATGGCCAAAGTGATTCTGATGAGTGGCAGGCTTAAGAGCCAGGATCTCAAGATCCTGAGAGCAGGCAGGAAGCAGAATGGCCAGGGGTCGGAGGATTTTAGTTATGAGATAAGCAGTAGTAATGTACATGAAGAAAAAAAATAATATATTTAAAATCTTTGTGGCAACCTGGTCATGAAAATGGTCCTATTAGATCAAGAAGAGAGCATTCGGGAGGAGGCTGAGTGGTAGTGACTCTGATCTCTCCTTCAGCCACTGCTTTCTCTGTAGTACTTAGTTACTCAGCCATGTCCGACTCTGACTTCATGGACTGGAACCCACCAGGCTCCTCTGTCCATGGGATTCTCCAGGCAAGAATACTGGTGTGGGTTGCCATGCCCTCCTCCAGGGGATTTTCCCAACCCAGGGATCAAACTAGTGTCTCCTATGTCTCCTGCATTGCAGACAGATTCTTTACCTGCTGAGCCATTGCGGAAGCCCCTACCCCTTTCCCAAATCTACGCTTACATATTTATTTGTTTAGTTATGTTGGGTCTTAGTTGCAGCCTGTGGGATCTTCATTGCATCTCGTGGAATCTTTGCATGAGGTGTGCAGGCTCTCTAGTTGGGGCTCTCAAGCACAATGGTTGTGGTACAAGGGCTTAGTTGCTCTGCAGCATGTGGGATCTTAGTTCTACAACCAATGATCAAACCCGAGTACTCTACATTGCAAGGCAGATTCATAATCGCTGGACCACCAAGGAATTCCCTCAAAATCTACTCTTGATATAGGCATCTGTTTCCTCTATATCTGTTTCAGCTATAGTGGAAAGACATGTTTTATTTTTGGCTAACAAACCTTCCTATTATGGTGAAATGTAAAGCTTAAAACCTGACAGTGATTCTCAAGTTTGTTTCTTCTGTTTGGAGTGGTGCTGTCCATCTTCCCCACTCACTACCACTCACACTTCAGTTCTCAGGTTTAATATCAACACCTCCAGGAGGCCTTCCCTGATCTACCCACCTTTACGAGGTTCCCTGACACACTGTCTTTCAGCACTTTGTCATTTTCCTTTGAGCAATTGCCATAACTGGAAATTGTTCATTTACTCGTGTGACTGTTTGGTAGTCTGATACTACTCTCTCCCACTAAATTATAAATGAGTGACCACATCTGATTATTTACCTCTGTATTCTCAGCATGCTGTACTGTGCCTGATCACATATTAAATATGTGATAATTCTGTTGAATGAGTATAAAGGGTGTCTCCTTTAAGCAACCAGTGATGCCTGGAATAAGTCCTAATGAGACATCTCCCTGGATGGAATTTCTAAAAGGAGAAACAAGTGAAGAAAGGCGGAGAGAACCTAAGAACAGGCTTAGAGAGCAAATAGCAAAAACACTGATAAGGAAGCAATTATCACCTGCAATCTAAGTATAGACTTAAGTAAACAGAGCCTTAGACTGAAAATAGCTGGGGACCCACAGGAAAGGGGCAAGTAATCTGGCCATTAGCCAGAGAAACAAGAGCTAAGTACAGGGGAGAGGGATAGAATGCTCTTCCGAGTATTTTGTTGTTGTTTCTTTTTTCACAAAACGTTACACTGGAAAATACTTTTAAAAACATTTTTTATGTGGACCATTTTTAAAGTCTTTATTGATTTGCTACAATATTGCTTCTGTTGTTTAAGTTCTGGGGTTTTGGCCATGAGGCATGTGGGATCTTAGATCTTAGCTCCTCCACCACGTATTAAACCTGCACCGCCTGCCCTGGAAGGTGAAGTCTTAACCTCTGGACTACCAGGGAAGTCCCTAAAGAGACTTTACTCCAGCAGTCATCAAACCGGGACCCCCATATTCCGGATGCTCAGATTACTGGGAGCTCTTAAACTAAGTTCAAAATTAAAAAAAAAAAAACCAAACTTGTAAGTAAACTTTTATTGAAGTATAACAAACATATAAAAAAGTGTACAGATAGTAGCATACCATTTGATGAATTTTTACAAAGTGCACACACACTTAACTAGCACCCAGCACAAAACAAAACAAAAAGCCTCAAGCAGATTTCCCAAAGATTCCCATTCCTGCTTCAGTGACTAACCCTCAAAGGTGACCGGATTCTTAGAACCATGAAATATTTTCTGATCGTTCAGTGAACAGCATACCTTTCTCTGTAATGTGGCTGAATGACTTAATGGAAAGCAGGTCTCTTTTGCATGTGCTTCTAGTCCTATCAACTCCATGAGGTGATGAATGCACATTGGTAGTTAAAACAAGAAGGTAGATGCAGTTGGTTGGGTTGGGTCAATCACTTAGATATTCTGGATCCAAGAGGAGATGAAATAGTTTGGGATTTTATCCAAAGGCAACTCTCATCAACTCCATTCCCAGAGTCTATGATCTTTTCAAGAACTCATGACGGTGTCTGAGTGCTGATAGGCATAGATTTTGGTTCCAAAATGAAAAGATGAAAGGAAATTGTTCAACCAAAATCATGGCACATTCATGTAAATGTATATAAAACCTAACTCTTAATCCACATCATTAATTATCCAACAGAAATCATTAACCTTTTCATTACAATTGAAAACTATGAAATGAAAACTATATAAACCTGGAGATTTTGATGTGGGTGGGGTGGATAGTGGGGGACAGAACCGTCAGAGGAATAGTGGCCATTCTGACAAGACTGAGGGCTCCTTGGGAAGAACTGAGGTGCATCTTGCATGGCTAAGTGAAAGGAGTCTAGGAGGGGAGATGGCCCAGGGCAGTGGTGAGGTAAGTGAAAGGAGTCCAGGAGGGGAGGTGGCCCAGGGCAGTGGTGAGCGGGAACTGCGGTACATATTTGAGCAGCACTCTGGGGACTTTGTGAGTTGCTTTCTCCACAGCCAACTGCGATCTCCAGGTGTTGCTATTATTTTGTTTCCTTTTAATTAAATCTCTTCCTAGGGTATTTTGTTGAGTACTTTTACTTGGAAAGAGTTTCTAAGTCTGGCTTTGAAGTTAGACAGCTCAGGTTCAGATCCCCTCTCTGTGTGCAGATTTCAAACTCCCTGACGTTGACTCTCTCAACCTCAGTTTTCTCATCCATCAAATGGATTATTCATACTTGCTTCCAAGGCTGGTGTAAACACATTAATGTAGGAGCACTTAGCAGAAGGTCTGACATAGGATAGATAAAATTTTTCCTACTCTAAATATCCAAGTAATTTGAAAACAGCATGCATTTCTTCACATATTATTTGAGTATATCCCTTATCCTTTGGTCATTTTTAAAAAGTCTTCAAAATCG
Source organism: Budorcas taxicolor (assembly GCF_023091745.1). NCBI lineage: Eukaryota > Metazoa > Chordata > Mammalia > Artiodactyla > Bovidae > Budorcas > Budorcas taxicolor. The sequence goes on from NC_068931.1 coordinate 30,351,920, forward strand.
GATGTGAAATGTTTGGTGGAAAGTGAAATTTGGTATCCAGATTTGAAAGGGAAAAAAAAAAGTATCTCTATTTACAGATGACACGATCTTAAGTATGGAAATCCACTCCAAAAAATTAAGTGAGTTTGGCAAGGTTCTAGGATTCAATCAATATACAAAAATAATTTGTGTTTCCATACAGGCAGTGAACAATCTGAAGTGGAATTAAGAACTCCACTTATAGTAGCATTAAAGAGAACAGAATATATAATTAGAGATAAATATAACAGAAGAAATGCAAAATTTATACTTTGCTGTTTAGTCACTCGGTCATGTCCAACTCTTTTGCGACCTCATGGACTATATAGCTCTCCAGGCTCCTCTGTCCATGGGATTTCCCAGGCAACAGTACTTGAGTAGGTTGCCATCTCCTTCTCCAGGGGATCTTCCCAACCCAGGACTTGAACCCACTTCTCCTACATTGTCAGGCAGATTCTTTACCACTGAGCCACCTGGGAACAAACCAGTTCTTAAAGAGCAGTGACTTCAGGAGCTCAGTCCTCTTCCACGAGAGATACTGGAAAGGTCGTAGCAGTGGACTCCTAAATCCTCTCTACCCCAGATGAGTGGCAGAAATCAAACTTGCACTTGGATGAGAATCACTGAAGCTCTGTTAAAGCACAGATTGCTGAATTCTTATCCTGTATGCCTTGGGTGGGGCTTGAGAACTGGCATTTCTAACAAATCCCTTGGTGATGTTGATGCTGCTAGCCTGTGACCACAATTTGAGAACCACTAGTCTAAGGTCACCCTTATGCTGGTTGTTCAGGGATGATGGAATGGGCATATGATTTAAATGTAGCCCCCAAAACATGAAAGGATGTCTACTGGAAGAGGTGAGATAGGGAATGAACAGGGCCTCCCCCCGCCCCATCTCTTTTTCCCCAGAGACATTCTGTTTCTGGATGTGCAGCCTGGAAACAGTGGAGGCCATCCTGTGACCATCTGTGACCACGAGGAACACGCGCCTCAATCAGGATGCCAAGACTGTGACGGTCAGAGCAGGGAACTGGAAGAAATTTCAGTCCATGATGACATATGGCCCAGATGGTACCTGGCCTGGGGCCTGAGCTTCCAGTTATGTGAGAAAATAAATATCTTAATGTTTTGGCCAGTTCGAGTTGGACGTTTCTGTTAGTTATAGCCCAAAGTAGCCTAATTAATACAGAAATGTCAGAAAGCCTGAAACCTGTGAAGGGAACAGAAGGATTTTAGGTAGGAAGAAAACATCAGGTGCAAATGGGAGGACATGTCAGACGCACGCATGGTGTGAAGCAAGAAGAAACAGTAGAGCCCAGGCTAAGTGGGAGAAAGTTAAACAGTAAAGGACAAGAGCAAATTAGCACAACAAAACTTTTTTCAGATGGCAGAAAGGAAACAATCCAAACCAAAAACTAGGCCATAAAACTCTACATTGAACATTTACACTTTTGCAATCAGGATTTATTTTAATGTCTCTAAACCCTGAGGCAGGAGCTCTGTCTTCCTCTGTCTGCTTCCCAGACGACCCTGGTAATAAACTACCCAACTTGGCTTCCACCTAAATAAAGAAAATTCAACCACCCCATGTCTCTCCTCAGTCAGGAGCTTCCCTTCCCACTAATGGGTAAGACATGAAGCCCTAACTTCTCTCACAGGTGCCAAGGGCTCAGAGTGTACAGTCCTGAGCCTTCCCTGATTAAGAAGAGAAACATCAAATTGTCAAATTCACCCTAGGCAACCAGGGCACAGACTTGAGGTTGAAAACAAAAGTTGTCAGAGTCAATGTTTGAATTCTCCAGGAGCCGCTGTCAGACAAATGAAGTGGCGATGATGAACTGATTCAGATAGAAAGTGATGGAAGGGAGGCACCTGGAGTCAGCACCAATTAGAGTCCAGCGCTGGAGAAGCCGCCGGCACATGCGGCCACGAGCTCTGTTGGAATCAGCAAGCCATCAGTGCTACCCTGGGACAAAACAATTAAATGAGATACAGATCTCAGCCAGATTAGTTGAAGGCTTTGCATCATCTTCCACGGTGGCCACATGCCCATGCTTATCTTGGTCCAGAGCAGGAGATCTATCACTCAGTATTTTGCTGTCTAAATTCAAGGTGAAAATGAGCAACTTTTCAGCAAAATTTAGAATAATCCAGCTCCTTCACACTGTGAACAAATGACACTTGCCAGGGTAAATAGGGACATCAAATTCCAGGAACCAGGAGGCTCTATCCCACGGGCTTGTAAGAGAAAAGAAAATTGTAAAAAAGATAGTTGTGCCTTGATTAAGGACTGACTTCATGAGACTGAGCTCCCAGGTGGCCGGAGGCCGTCCCTGGTGTGGGCAGGAATTCTTGACACTGTGATATTATCTGCTTTCACATGCTCTGTTTATTTGCTACATAAATCTTGCTGTGTACTGGGATTTGCTAGAAACACTATTGGCATCTTATTAGGAATACAACTCAAGACTTCTGACCTCCTTACTCTATAATTATACCATAACCATCTTGAAAATTATCATATATTTTGGCATATCTATGAATGCAAAGGGCCTTCCCGGGTAGCTCAGTGGTAAAGAACCCGCCTGCCAATTCAAGAGACACAGGTTCAGTCCCTGAGTCAGGAAGATCCCCTGGAGGAGGAAGTGGCAACCCACTGCAGTATTCTTGCCTGGGAAATCCAAGGGACAGAGGAGCCAGGTGGGCTACAGTCCATAGGGTCATAAAGAGTCAGAAACAATTGAGCAACTCAGCATGCATGCATGAATGAGAAATATCAATGCTTCATGTAGAAAGGATATAACGTCAAGATGTTTTAGTTTAAAATTGTCTGGGAGAAATAAAGTTTATGCTCCCTTGGACCTTATAAAGACCCGAATTGTGAAAAAATGACATATACCCCAATAAGAACTGCATTAATAAGTATAATATCTCTATGTTACATCACATTTATGATTAATAGTGACTTTTTCTGTTTGGTTGGATAAGAAATAAATAATAGGGCGTAATTTTTTCTACACTTCTCATGACTCCTTCCTCTCTTGAGTTTTTCCCAAATTATTCAGATAATTCTTGATTTTAAAAAATAGCATTATCTTGAAAAAGAAAATTATTCTTTGGAGCAGCAGCAGACACTTGGTTAAGAAGCACAGTGTAAATCTGAAATGTTCAACCTTTTTATCCCAGCTCCAGCTTGTTCCTGAAACCTGCCTGTCCGCAATAGAATTACAACATCTGTTATATAGCTCTCTTCCTGTATGTTTTAGTAGCATTTAACTGACAAAATTGACTCATAAACAATGAGTCCTTAGAAAATTCTGAACATGAATCTTCTGTGCTGTTGATAAATAAAAACCAGGGGTCAAGATGGTACCCATGCTGCATTGCTATACAGTGAACTGAAACTGAGCGACCCACAGCCAGAGGGACTCTGAGCAGATCTGTTCTTTCTTTTCTTTGTTTTTTTGATGTAAACCATTTTTAAAGTCTTTATTGAATTTGTTACAACATTGCTTCTGTTTTATATTTCATTTTTTTGGGCGAGAGGCATGTGGGATCTTAAATCCCTGACCAGGAATCGAACCTGTACCCCCTGCATTGGAAGGCGAAATCTTAACCACTGGGCCACTAGGGAAGTCCTATATCTGTTTTGTTTTTGTTTTTTCCTTAGACTAATTATAATACTGTTGCAAAGGTTATCTTCCTTTATCTTCCTAGAATAAGTCCCTCTCATGCCACTGCCCAAAACTCCAATAACTCTCCATTGCCTATGAACTAGAACTCAAGATTCCATAGGCAAGTTTTAATACAATTCAATATGTAGCCACTATCTACCTTTCAAGACCACTCTGCTGCTGCTAAGTCGCTTCAGTCGTGTCTGACTCTGTGCAACCCCATAGACGGCAGCCAACAAGACCACTCTACTATTCTTCTAATCATCATACCCTTAATTCCCCCAAGGACCTTCTGCCCTTCCTTCCCAGAGGCTTTTCTCACCCACGGAAATCTTCCTTATCTTTTAATGTCATCTCTAAGCCATACCATGAGTATTCATTGGAAGGCCTGATGCTGAAGCTAAAGCTCCAATACTTTGGCCACTTGATGCCACGAGCTGACTCACTGAAAAAAATCCTAAGATTGAGGGGAGGAGGAGAAGTGTTCGAGAAAGGATGAGATGGTTGATGGCATCACTGACTAAATGGATTTGAGTTTGAGCAAACTCCGGGAGATAGTGAAGGACAGAAAGTCTGGCATGCTGCAGTCCATGGGGTCACAAAGGATCCATCATAACTTAGCAACTGAACAACGACAAAGTCACACCAGTCACTAGTTATTTAGCTTTGTTTTCAAATATATACCCACCAACTTATGTACATATATAATCTACTGTGATATTTGTGTAACCAAAAATAATCCCAGGATTATTTTTTCCTTTTGAATTTTGAGGAAGATCTAGGTAATAAAAAGGTTATTTAATGGAAAATACGGTATTAAATAGGTAGGCAAACTTGTCAACTGCTTTAAATATTTGATAAATTGTCAATCATGGAATTTATGAAAATTTAAAAAGAGGGAATTTTCTGGTGTTCCTGTGCTTAAGGCTCTAAGCTTCCACTGCAAGTGGCACAGATTTAATCCCTTGTTGAGGAACTAAGATACCGCAGGCTGAGCAGCATGGCCAAATTTAAAAAAAAATGATTTTAAAGAAAATTTCTTAGTATATTATTTCAAATTTTGGCATAGAACTTGCATAGCAAAAGGATGTGTTGTGTAAATAAGCAATGCTTTATTTTAAGCTTTCATCCTACATTTTTTTACCATTAGCCAGAAACCAAGCTGTAAATATCTCATTCAGCATAGTTAAAAATATTTGATCATATATGCAAAATTTAGGAGATAAGTTTTATTATGCAAGTTATCAGTGTGTTTTCCTAAGGTTATATGCAAAGTCTCAAGAAATAAGAAAGCTGTTGTAAGACAGCAATTACAAATAGGAATAAATTGGTTAAGCTGGTCGGTGAATTTATCCAACTCCAATAATAGCATTAACAAAATGAGAGGGCTGGTTTTCAAATGGAGCTAATCATTAAGAGGGGAAATGAAGAAGAATGATCCTTAGTTAATGATTTTGTTCAGAGTTTAAGCTCAGCAAATTTTACCCTTAGTGTGGGGCTGTCTCTGCTTCCTCAGAGGCAAACAAAACTGCTAGAAAAATACACAGTTCGGGCAGTCAATACTTTGGGTGATGATCCAAACCAATCACTAAGAACAATTGTGTGACTGAATTTCCCAGATATTTATGCATTGATTAATCTTTCAAGAATTTATTTGAGTTTCTAGGTACGTCAAATGAAGTTTTCCTCTAGACATTCTTTTTTTTTTTCTTTTAGTTTTATGAGCAAAATAGCCTGCTTCTATTGAAGTAAAATCTAAAATTTACAAAGTGAGTTGGAATGCTAAACTTTATATTTTTGACAACTTGTATCCATTAATGTTTTACAATTTTCCTACATTGGAAATATGTTTATCCTTATACCTTAAAATCTCATTCTAACTTTTGATTGTCTACTCTATCACATTGAATTTGGAATTGCAGATTTTTATATGTATGAGGGTTGAGGGCTACAGAACCTTTCTGATTCAAATAATCAGACTTCTGTAATTGCTCTTAGGGCTTCCCTGGTAGATCAGCTGGTAAAGAATCCACCTGCAATGCAGGAGACCCCAGTTTGATTCTTGGGTTGGGAAAATTCCCTGAAGAAGTGATAGGCTCCCCACTCCAGTATTCTTGGCCTTCCCTGGTGGCTCAGATGGTAAAGAATCCACCTGTAATGCGGGAGACCTGGGTTAAATCCCTGGCTTGGGATGATCCCCTGGAGGAGCGCATGGCAACCCACTCCAATATTCTTGACTGGAGAATCCCCATGGACAGAGAGGAGCCTGGCAGGCTACAGTTCATGGGGTCTCAAAGAGTTGGACATGACTGAGCAATTAAGCACAGCACATACCACCTGGACCAGGTTTTGCACGGCATCAAGTGAAAAAGAGTAGGCCAAGAAATTAAAATAAAACTTCAATGTCAAATTGAGTCTCTTACATGAAGAGGTGCTAATTCATTGTACATAGTGATACTGTGATACTTCTTAAAAGTTTCCATCCTCTCTCCTTTCTCCTCCCTTCTCTTCTCTTGTACCTCATGGCTGCTTGAGATTCCTTCATACACTGGACCTCCAAAACTTTCTCCCTATAAACAACATGCAAAACCCTTCCTTTCTCTTGGTCCTTTATTTGATGTGCTTCTCCATCTATTCTCCAGATTCAGAATCACAGAAGAGTCCTCAGATTGTTCTGACAAAGACAGAACTCTTCTTAGAAATCAGGGCAGAGAAAGCCAATCAAAGATAGATGTTAATCCTTCCTTTGTTTTCTTTAAAGCAAGCAGAGTGAGTCGTTTCAGGAGAGGAAGAGGTATAGGACCTTGAACAACTTAATATTAATCATTTCTGTCTGTTTTGTAAACTTCGTTAACTGAAGAGGAATGGAAGTTTGTATTTAATTTCAAGATTCTAATTTTTTTCTTTAAAACATCCATTTATTTCTAAGACCTCAAATGGTCTCTCTGTTTCAGGTATTGTTAGCAAGAAAAAAGAAATAGGAAAGAAGAAAAAGCAAGGATGGAAGGGAAGAAAAGAGGAACCTTGAGTTAGTTAAACTTCATTCCCATGAGTTACTGAAAGGTGATAGTTCATTTGCTTAAAATCACTAGCAATTGCTTATTTTATTCACTGAACAACGTATCTGGAGTTCCTTGGGTGCCTACTATAGGTCAGGCACTGAGTAGGATTTCATTTTTCTTCAAGGAAGCAAGATAAAAGCACAGAAAGGCACCATATTCTAGATAATAATGGCTATCTATAATTATTTGTCCTTATGTGGTTCCTTTGCCCCTTGCTTCACTGTAGTTGACAAAATTAGATTTGAAAGATTATGGAAATACATGTCTCAAAGCACTATCAATCATTTTTCAAAGTTTAAATAAACAGTCAGAATCAGTAGCTTAGCCAAAGCTATTTCTTATTCACTAGAGATGTGCCACCCAAGTCAGTAACCAGTACGGTTGAGACTATCGTAATGACATATTCCAAGAATCACCTTTCAGATGCTGAGTGAATGCTTCCCAGTGGCGTCTCTTGCCTGAGTGAAATTTGACTTTAACAATAGCCTAAGGAGAAGATCTTCATTAAAACTGATTTGTTAGCACACAGAATGCTAAAGTAACAACTTCTGATATAAATTTCTACCCATGAAAAGCAAGCAAAGAGCCTGTGCCATTGAGGATAGCAGAAGGCAGGAAATCTTGCATCTGTAAACCAATTAGACACACAACCTTTTACTCAGACACCATGAAGAATCATGCGATGCTGTGATTCCATATCCCAATACATACAGTGCAATTTCTGTGATTTAAAAGACCATCTTGGAGAGATGTAGGAATTTAATTACATTACATGTAATGAAGCCTTTTCGTTGGTTGCTCAGCACAGTGCCTGGCTCTTAATAGGTGCACTGTGTGTATTTCTTCTAATGGTGGATATAGGGGTGAGACAGTGGTGATGAGCTTTTAAAATGATAATAATTATTCAAAGTCCAATAGAAAGAAAAATTTAAATGTCATGTTCTGCTGTTCAAGGAGCATTTCACAAAGTATGCACTCAAGGTTTATTAAAATAAATTGTATTCTCATTCCCTTGTATCAGGTAGTATTGACAAGTGAGGCTTCAGAAAATTCTGAAACTCATGTAATAGAGCTCAGGGTAAATGAGCCTCTGGCTTCTTTGTACTTGTTACAAGAATGCTTCCAAACAGCCATGTGAGAGCAAGAAAAATACTAATCACAATTATTACAGTAATTTATTGCCTTGAAATCTGTTAATAACTAGCAGTTGATGATTTTAAAAAATCTGCAATACAAAAGGCCACTTGGCTTGACTCACCAAAGGCATCTGTATTCTCCCATGTAAGGAGTCCAAGGCTTTCCAACAATTCTTATTGATTGTAAATGGTCATATCAAAGGATGAACTTGAATTTGGTCAGCCCCACTTAACAGCCCCTTTGTTTGGTCTTGCACCTTTGTGGAAACCATTTCAGCTGCATGCAGATTATTTGCAATATGGATTATCAGATGGGACTGTTTTTCTGACAGTGGGTTTCCAATGATCTCAGTTGGGCTTTAGGAGTTTGTAAGGAGGGATCTGACTAAGCCCTGAACCTTGTGCCTCAGCATCTTGAAGGGAGCCTGAACCAGTGGTGCCCTCTATCCCCAAAGGCAGAGGTTAACAGAGACTGATCCCTAAGAAAGGGGACTCGTGGCCGAGAAAGAGCCCAGAGCAGAGGGACCGAGCATCATGAGACACTGAGACCACAATTAGGCACTGGCTGTTTCCACCATCTTGTTATGTGAACTTGAGGCAATTACTTGTCTCTTTCTATACCTTGGTTTAGTCGTCTTTACCATAAAGGGAAAGAACTAGAGAAGGTATCTCTAAGGTACTTTCAAGACAAAGAATTCCAAGATTCTATTCATTACGCATATGGCAATTGAACAGGGAGGCCTGGCATGCTGCGATTCATGGGGTCACAAAGAGTCAGACATGACTGAGCGACTGAAATGAACTGAACTGAACTGAACTGATGGCAGTTTTCCCATTATTTTTCCACTGTGTACATATTCAGCTGCATACTTGGCCAATGACAGAACACGTTTGACTCCTATCACATTATCTGGACTGAGGATTCTCCTTTTTAACGAGAAAATACCCTTTGTACAGACTGATAACTGCTCTGCTTTACCTCATTACTTCAAGATAATCACAAACAGATTGTGCTTTACAATGCAGTACATTAAAAAAAAAAAAAAAGTGCAGAGTCCCAGGCATTGTGTTAAGCAATGGGGCATAGCTTTGGCTAAAACAGATACAAACAGGACTTCCTGGCTGTCCAGTGGTTGATTCTGTACTTCCTATGCACTGGCATGGGTTCAGTCCCTGGTCTAGGGAGCTAGATCCCACATGCCATGAGGCACAGCCAACAATTTTTAAATAAATAAGCAAAATAGACAATGTTCCTCCCTTCAGTGAAGCATTGAGTCTGTGTGGGGAGATGCCAGACATTACACCAATAATCACACAAATAAATATTATAGTTGAGACCACTTCTGTGAGCGAATAGTCCAGTGTGCTGTGCAAGTATTGTTTTGTTGTTGTTTAGCCACTAAGTCGTGTCCAACTCTTTTGCAACCCCATGGACTATAGCCTGCCAGTCCCCTCTGTCCATGGCATTTCCCGAGCAAGAATACTGGAGTGAGTTGCCATTTCCTTCTCTCGGGGATCTTCCAAACCCAGGTCTCCTACATTGGCAGGCGGATTCTTTCCCACTGAGCTACCTGGAAAGCCCCATGCAAGTATATCCCAGGGGAACTTAATCTTGCCCAAAGGAAAAGAGTACTTTTATGTAAATAAAGTTCTCTAAAGCTTAACAACTTATTGGCCAGAGATGAATTAATATGTTTTTTGTTACCCAAACATTATTGACCAGAGTGTTTCAGTATTCACTTACATAACAAATCACCAGCCACAGGCATTAGTTTCTGCAAAAGTCCCCCATCAATAATGTGTTAACATCAAATATTCATGTGATGTTTGTCCAAGAAGTTGTTAATTATTATCTGAACAATATTCCATATCTTATCAATAGAGAATGCTACGTACTGACAGAAATAAAAACCCACTGTTCAGAATGGAGTGAAAATGATGATTTAATCTTATTCTTTTTTATTATTGAGAGTAGTCAGTTTCCCGAAATTAGTGCTACTGGACAAAAGTAGACTGACTCTCCAGATAGGGAAAATCTTATAGCCATTATTTCTCAAGCACTAAGCATCACAGTTTTTTTCTAGCAGTGTACTATCTGTACTGTAAATTACTAACACTTTTCTTCAAATTCATTTACACGATGCTTACTTAGAGTCATCCTAAACAAAGATATCCATAAATTAGTACAGAAGTTTTACTAATTGGATTGTTTGACTTTTTTTTTGATTGGTGTATACTTGCAGTAGTTAAGAATCTGCCTGCCAATGCAGGAGACTCAAGAGACGTGGGTTCGATTCCTGAGTCGGGAAGATCCCCTGGTGTAGGAAATATCAACCCACTCCAGTATACTTGCCTGGAAAATTACATGGGCAGAGGAGTATGGTGGACTCCAGTCCATGGGGCTGCAAATAGTCAGACATGACTGAGGACATAGCACATACTTGCTTTACAATGCTGTGTTAGTTGCTGCTGTACCACACGCTGAATCAGCTATATGTATACATGTATCACCTCCTTTTTGAGCCTCCTTCTCACGCCTCCGTCCCTCCCCTCTAGATCATCACAGGACACCAAACTGATTTCCCTCTGTTACACACCAGCTTCCCACTAGCTATCTGTTTTACACATGGTAGTGTATGTAGGTCAATCCCAATTTCCCCGTTCATCGCACGCTGCCCTTCCACCTTGTGTCTACACGTTTGTTCTCTACATCTGCGTCTCTCTTCCTGCCCTGCACATAGGTGCATCTGTACCACTTTCTTAGATTCCACATATGTGTTAATATATAAGATATATTTTTTTCTCCTTCTGACCTACTTCACTCTGTATGACAGTCTCTAGGTCCATCCACAGCTCTGGAAGTGATCCAGTTAGTTTGTATCTACGCATATTAAACTTGGTCATCTGTGTCTCTCCTAACGTTAATCTTGAGTATCAAACTTTAAGAAACACTGGTACTACTCTCTGGTAACATGTACAGACACAGATACAAACTGAAGTGTTGGAAAAATTCTTCAGTTCATGTGGATGATACATAAGCCCAGTTACAACAGCATCTGTGCCTTTCAGCAGGGTTTTCTTACATGTCCCTCTTGAAGCCATTTGTATTTTCCAATAGATTCTAATTTAATCCATAAATAATTATGAAGCATCAACTGTATAGTATGATTTCTAAATACAATGATACCTGATTACTAAAGACTTGGAAGTTTGGAGCTATTTTGATTTGACATGAAGACTAAGGGCACTGTATACCTTCAGTCTAAGAATATCCACACTTAATATAATTTTGCAATAATACATTGGAATATAGAGTTTCTCAGAAAGGTAATTCAAAACCTTTGCAATGGCAATGAAAAACCTTGGGAATTCTGCTAGCAGAAATGTCACTTATAATGACATCATCTCTGTAATAGAAGCACTGATATTTCAGAAAAGGATGTTTAAAACCAAAAAAAAAATTATTTTTCTATCTCTGTGGAAGTGTTAACTTCACTGTCTGGTATTCAAAAGTAATTATGCATTGAAAATAAGGTGGTTTTCAGAATTTCCGGTACTGCTTTGCCATTTCTATAAACAACTAATTATGTTTTAGCTCTGTCTCCCAAATACTAAAGCTAAAGTTAATTTGGGAGGAGTCACAAATTTTGTGGTTAATTTTACCTTTAACATCTCATAGGTTACATCTTATACACTGATATACTTGAGGTTTAACAGTAATTTAGAGATTAGTGTTTTCTAGTTACTAGAATGCAAGGAAAATCAATTGTGCTTGTCTTTTCAGGGCTTTGGGTTCTGGCATTAATAAATCACCAGAGATTAGGGCATGTAGAACAAGACTTTATCTGTGTCTGGGAACCAAGTTTTCCTATAGTTTTCTCGACAAGTGTGCAAACTATTCTTAAAGGAGGTGAATTAAAACAAGCAGTGTTCTTCACAGATAGAAAAATATACCTGACTTGACTGATAAAGGTTGTCTGCAACAATCTCCTTTGTATCAACCAATGGGAGATGCTAAAATTAATTAGGGTGAATCCTGGACTGTGGCAAAGGATTGGGTATATTAGTTGCTATTCACAACTTGGATCTGAATGATGTACTGTGGTTTTTTTCCTCCTTGTTTTTGCTAAAATTATTTAAAATCTGAATTTTGCAGGAAAGATTTTTGAGGCCACCATATTGATTTCCTTAACATGTTGCAATTTCACATTTATTGCCCACAGAGTAAAAAGCACGAGGAATTTCACTCATGATTGAATTCCATTTAACTTAATTTTAGTTAAAAGACTGTTCTATTGGCATTTATGTCAGACTGGAAAATCATGAAAAAATTACAACAGACATTGCTTTTCCTTCAGAATAGCTCTTGTTTTTTAACTGTAAATATGTGGTTATACATTAAGAAACCCTTGGTCCCACTGTTTATCCAATGCTTATTCAATGCTGGAAAACCAAGATTTGTATATGCTTTTTAAAGTTGTGAGTTAGTATCCTTTATGTTAAAGGGAATCTACTCTCAAAATATTTTATAATATAAATTGGCCTCCTTTTGTTAGTGTGGTAGATAGATTGCAGATCTTGGAAATAGAAAACCTGGGTTTTAGTTGTGCTGTAAAAATTGCACAAATCACTTCATCTTATTTGGTTGCAATTATCTTACCAGGCAACATAATATTATTCAAAATATGGAGACAGTCATGTGCTTTATATCCGAAAACAAGTGTGAGTCCTGTCTTAGACACTTGCTGACTATATGACTTGTGGTAAGCCACCTAACCTCTCAGAGCCTCATTTTGAAAAGAAGTCAAAGTGTTTATCACTCAGTCATGTCCAAGTCTTTGCGAGCCCTTGAACTGCAGCCAGGCTCCTCTGTCCATGGGATTTCCCAGGCAAGAATACTGGTGTGGGTAGGCATTTCCTCCTCCAGGGGATCTTCCTGGACCAGGTATCAAACCCAGGTCTCCTGCATTGCAGGCAGATTCTTTACCATCTGAGCCACCAAAGAAGTCCAAGCCTCATTTTATTCACTTACAAATTTGGAGTTGTAGCTTGGACTTCATCAGGTTGCCTTGAAGGTTAACTGAAATTTCAAAGTTCAAGCATTGTGTCTGGCCCATATGGTATAAATGTAGGACATGATAGATCACTTCTGCTATTCTTTTATCTCTAGCTTCCTGAAATCCATATCTGGCATATTTAAAATGAAATGTCATCTGTAATTTCCATTGCTTACCTTCTGTATAAATACACATCAATACCAAGATAAACATACCTGTGAGAGGAGATTGCTAAATCTCCTTAACAGTTTCGTAATGGAAACTGAGAACTCAGTCAGAGGCATTTTGCTGCTGTCATTTTAATGTTATCACCTGGCAGACAAGACTTCTAAATTTTTCTCATGTCAGTATTTATTATGGATCTTGGAACATAAGAAGGGTCTTGTTTGATATATATGTATATTAAAGTGATAATAGCTGAAAATGGAGTACAGATGGCTATAACTCAGTACATTAGCAACATGGGAATTGAAACAGACTAAAAATAAATGAAAGTAAAGATTTTCTTTGAATAAGATTTTCTGTTTTATTTAACAGTGCTAAGAAATGTTGCCCCCTGTTCCAAATCCCCACAGTGAATGTGATGAGATGGCCCAGTTCTGTCAAGGGGTCTCTGTTTTTGATGATTATGTCTGCCCCACCCCCAACTCTGCATTCTATCTTCTAGAGCAAATAAGGTTTTTTAGCTTTGTGTTTATAGTGGTGCTAGTGGTAAAGAACCCACCTGCCAATGCAGGAGACGTAAGAGATGTGCATTCGATTCTTGAGTCAGGAAGATCCCCTGGAGGAGCGGATGGCAATCCAATTCCAGTATTTTTGCCTGGAGAATTCCATGGACCGAGGAGCCTGGCAGGCTACAGTCCATAGGGTGACAAAACGTCAGACATGACTGAAGTGACTTAGCACCCACTCTCACATATAGTACCCAGATACATTTATAAGAAACATACAAATCAAAATGAGAAGAAAATAGCTTCCATAGCACCCCTTCATTCTCCCAATGTGAAGATAACTCCAGTGTATGTTTAACCTAAAATCTGCATGCTTCCAAATAAGCTTCTTTATGTTTGATTCTGACTTAGCATAAAGACATTAGCCTTTTCAGTTTGAAAGCATGATTTAATCATGTCACAATCTCTTTGATTAAGAAAAAGCACAAAAGAGAGTAAAAGGGGAAGATGTGAAGTTGCTCAGTCATGTTCAACTCTTTGCAACCCCATGGACTGTAGCCTTCTCGGTCCATGGGATTTTCCAGGCCAGAGTACTGGAGTGGGTTGCCATAACAATTATGTGGAATATTGGTATACAGCAAATAGCATGAAGTTGGAAACTGGAAAATTAGCCAGACTATGAACTGATATGTTTTATTATCCAGTAAAATAATAACACTTTATTGCAGCCAGTGACTAAGGGATAACCTCTTCTTACTTCTGTGTACAGAGGTGCTCAGTGCCTACTGAGAACTTCTCAGCCACCAGCCCACTGACCTAGGCATTAGGATTCAGAAAGGTTCTAAACCATAGTGCCAGGTCTTGGAGACCCTACCTGGCAGCTCCTCTCTGTAGCATGTTTGGAAACCTGTGCATCTTAAAGACGGAATTCAGTTTAGGAGCAACTTGCAGAGATAGCTCCCTTCTCTTCCTAATGGAAGTTTCCTAGCCTATAGGCATCAAAAAAAGTGATGAAAGCTGGAAATGGAAAACAGAAGGCTGTAACTCAGTATATTAACAATATGTCTTCTTTTCATTCTATTTACCCATAAGTGGGTAAATGGACAAAGATGTAAATTATGGGTAACTGTAATGTGAATGGAAAGAAGACATTTCTCAGGAGTTTGTGTCCTTTAGCTTTGCCCAAGTACCCCTTTCTTTTCAGTCCCTTACTTGCCTACATGGTTCTCCTGTTTCTGTATGTAAATTCCTCCTTGCTTTCATTTAGGTGGAGTCCAAAACTATGGACACAGCAGTCTGCAAAATTCTGAGTATGACATATTCTGAGATGATGGGGGAATCATCACTGTCATAAAGTGGGAGCCTGTGTTATACCTAAAGGACATAAATAAGTTTCCAAAAGCTTCCCAAGTCTCTGAAAATGATCATTTGTCCTTTGAAGAGTCACCAAGTAGGAGGAATTGAACTGTTGAAGAATCTCTAACATGATTGTCCTGTAATACTTGAACATGTCAGGAGATTGCCCATTAACACAAAGATCACTTTGGGCTCTGTCTGGGGACCAACAAGGAGGTTGATAGGCAGCCATGCCCCCACCCCACCCACCCACACACACAGAATCTTTTTCCACAGATGCCATTCCCTAGGGGACTGCTATGTACATTAGATTCCTTGGGAAGATAGATACTAGTAAAGTTATCTAGCTAAATTTATTAGCCAATAATGCTATTAGATACTCATGGTTTAATCCCAAAAGTCATTGTGTGAAAATGTTCCTAGAAATTCTCTGGAGTCTTTGGAGCAGGGGAGGGCAGGCACATGTAAAGACATATTCACTCTAAGTTATGGTTTTGCACATCTCAAATTCTTATAAATTTGCAAAGCAGCATCTGTTAAGAATATTGAAGTGAAATATGCCCAGGACACTTTCCTTATAAACAGAAGGCACTCGGTAAATATTAAGAGTGAATGATTGAGTGACTTGCGCCACCCTGCTACTGGAGAAACCAACCAAAAGGGCAAGGACACTCAGCAAAAGGGCAAAGAAGCTCATTTAGGAAGGTGATTTTGCCCGTGTTTCTGCAAATGTCGGGTCTAGATGAGCACTGAAAGTGACAGATACTGACAGTGGGGATGACACGACGGAAACAAGCTTCCTGATGACTCCTTGAAGTCTTTTTTTCTCCTTTTCCTACCAGCCCTGTGCTGACATTTCTGATGTCAATAAACATAAATTTCTAAAATAGCCTCTGGGGAAGAGAATAGAGGCCAGTCCAAGAGAGCTGACTTCCAGATATTCCAGTTAATTGTGGTGGGCTCTTATTATGGCGGAAGTAGAAAGCATGGAGGGCTCCCACTCTTCTTTATAGACATCCTTTCAAGACAGTGTAACACACACCTCAGTTCCTGCTTCATATAATAGACTTGCTGTCCATTAACCACTTCCTAAGGGTCTGCTTTCTGTTTCATTTAAATCTTTTACAGAAAATTTAAGAGACCAACCAGCTCATTTTAAGAGACCTCATATTCTGGTTGAGAAAGAATATCCAGCTCTCATGGGCTTTCCAGGTGGCACTAGTGGTAAAGAACCCGTCTCCCATTGTAGAAGACATGGGTTTGATCCCTAGTTCTGGAAGGTCCCCTGGAGAAGGACATGGCAACCCACTCCAGTATCCTTGCCTGGAGACACAACTGAAGGGATTTAACACTCATCCAGCTCTCATATTCTGACACCTCCTCTTCCTTTGCAAAGACACTTGCAGAAACTCATCAGAATCTTATCTTACACATTTGAGTATTCATTAAGGCTTTGAATTTCTGAACGTGTATGAAATATACATCCTTTACCCAATTTTAGGCTTCTTCAGGGCTTCCCATCAGGAAACATGTCAAAAATTATTTCATGTTTTTTTAAGTAATTATCACCTTTATAAAAAACACTGTTTTGAAATGTGGTTTAGTTTAATATATAGCACACTAGCTTTAGAGTCTGATAGGCTGGATTCAAATCCTGATTCTGCTGCTTAATGGGTCTATGACCTTGGGCAAATTATGTAATTATTTTAACCCTCAGTTTTCTTGTATGTTAGAAAAGGCTTTCATTTACTATTAGAATTCCATGAGGTTATACTTATGAAGGACCAGACATAAAGAAAGCACTCAACAGGGATATTATTATTCTGAAATTTTCTTGGATAGTTTTGTTGTTATTGTTTAGTCAGTAAGTCAGTGTCTGACTCTTTTGCGATCACATGGACTATAGCCCACCCAGCTCCTCTGTCCATGGGATTTTCCAGGCAAGAATACTGGAGTGAGTTGCCACTTCCTTCTCCAAGTCCTAACCCAAGGATCAAACCCATGTCTTCTGCATTGCAGGCAGATGTTTTTACCATTGAGCCACCTGGGAAGCCCTGGGTAGTTTGCGTGTGTGTGTGCTAAGCTGTTTCAGTTGTGCCCGACTCTGTGACCCTATGGACTGTAGCCGGCCAGGCTCCTCTGTCCATGGGATTCTCCAGGCAAGAATACTGGAGTCGGTTGCCATGCCCTTCTCCAGGGGATCTTCCCTACCCAGGGATCAAACCCATATCTCTGGAGGATCCTTCATTGCAGGCAGATTCTTTACCACTGAGCCACCGTGGAAGCCCCCTGGGTAGTTTAGGGGGTTCCAAGTCAATTTTCTGAAAACCATGTCCCCAAGTTAATTGGAAAGGACCAATTCACCACATTTGCAGTCCAAGAAAAATCTGCTTTAAAATGTCATGCAGACATATTAAACCAGGTCCAGAACAGGTTGGTATAGCCAGAGGCAGGAGTTGAGGCAAGTGTAAGAGTAGATTAAAAAAAATCACAGATGTGGTGGGAACACATGAGACCAGAGGCAGAAGTTCCAGATATTCTAGACATCTGAATTTTGAAACCTGCCAAAGGAATACTAGCTAAGGCCAACCGATAAGCTGGTGGGAAAAGAGGTTAAAGAGACATGATGAAATTAACACTCAGAAAAAAATTGGCAAATGGGCCATTCGACAGATTGATTTTTGGTGAATTGGCTTTGTGTAAATCAGTCATTGAACAGATTTGCCTGCTTCTCAGGGAGGCCTGTTTTTCTCACAAATAGAGAAGGATGAACCCTTTCCATCAAATACGTCTTTGGAAAGTATTTATCTTAGAAACAAAAAATAATTTCTCTCAGAAAAACACATCTTCAGAGACAATGGGATCATGAGTTATATGTATCTCAACTGTGTAATACAAAAAGAAATGTTTCATCTCACCCAGAGTGTGCGTGTGCTTTTTTTTCCCTCTCAGAATGAGCCTAGAACAATTCATGGCCAAATAAGTTATAATTGATGTTAAATTTTAATCATGCAGAACAAGCTCGTCACAATTCTACATGTGAGGATGAGTGGTAAATAGAAAAGATATTGTATTACTTCTTTTCCAATCTCTATTTAAACAAGCTTAATGCTGAGCTAAGTGAGAGTTGATGAGTATAGAGAGTGATCATTCTTCAGATTCGATTTAATACCTTTCCTTGAAGCAATCTCTTCGCACTGGTTCTGTATTTCTCTAAGAAGCCTTCATTATCATTTGGGTTGCAAAGAAGCAATACCATAGGATTTAATAACCTTTCTAACACTTGATCCAACACATCTACCAACGAAGCATGATATTGTTTCACCCTGAAAAATCACCGTTCCCTAAAACGCATCTGAAAATCTCCTGGTTCCTAGAGGGATTTAAACAACAAATTGCACACAGCACACAAAATAAGCATTTAGAGAAAATTCTCTGGAGCCTGAGTGCCCTTTCAACTGGACATATCAAAGACTAAATGTGTTCCTCTTACACTGTCATCCTGTTCCCTCAGGCAGAAAGATGCCCAAGGTGGTCTTTTCTCCACTTATTGCTAAAACTTCAAGGAAATGACAGTAGGAACCAGCTGTGAAAAGCTTTTGAAATGTTTGCCCAGAAGTTTTGCTTAGAAACTGGCTTCTTTGAAATAATTAATCTCAGTTCCTGAATAGTGTAATTCATCCATTAATTTTATTTTTCCGTTTTCTTGTCATTCATGGGACCACCTTGAGCACAGAGGAATCAGCTAAAAAGGTTCATGGGCCAGTTAGATGATTATTGTCACAGAACACACGTGGAAAGATCGATGCGTGGCTGGAAAGGAATTTGCACTTACTTGGGTGTGGTAGCAACACAACCTATACCTTGTATGTTTTTCCATCCAATATTTTCCTTAATGTGAGTCGAAGCAGGACTTTCCTGGTGGTCCAGTGGTTAGGAATCTGCCCTACAATGCAGGGGATGTGGGTTCAATCTCTGGTTGGGGAACTAAGATCCCACATGCTTTAGCATCTAATTACCTTTGTATCTAACCCTATGCACCGCAGCTCTGAAGCCCTTGCACTCTGGAGTCGGTGCAACACAACTAGGGAGCCATTGCTGCAACTAAGACCTGATGCAGCCAAATAAATAATAGATATTTTTTTAATGAGTGCTAGCTCTGAGAATTGTATGCAAGACAACTTACTAAAGTCAATAAATTGTCATTTCTTTCATACTTAACTAGAAAGCATGAACATTTTGATCAATTTTTCAAGTATCTGTTATGACTATACCAAAAAGCAGGGGCTTCCCTGGTGGCTAAGATGGTAAAGAATCCACCACAATGTGGGAAACCTGGGTTCAATCTCTGGGTTGGGAAGATCTCTTGGACGAGGGCATGGCAACCCACTCCAATATTCTTGCCTGGAGAATCCCCATGGAGAGAGGAGCCTGTTGGGCTACAGTCCATGGGGCTGCACAGAGTCAGACATGTCTGAGCGACTAAGTGCATGAGCACACACATACCAAAAAGCAGATTTTTTTGGTTTGCATATTCAAATGTATGAATGTCCTTTGTCTTCAGTCTTTTGAATCCTGTTCTATGAGCGATGTTAGTCTTTAACATTTTGAGATCCACTTTCAAGGGAAACTTGGTAGACCTTTTGTTGGAGCATATGTATGTCTAGTAATTTGAGAACTGACTACCCCCCCCCGTGAGGGGTATTCAGACTGACTGATAAACAGGTTGCAGGTGACTTTAAGGATTAAATCTCATAGTGGAACAGAGAGGTCCTGTTTATGTTTTTAATTAAGTGCAGGCTTCTGTCCTTTATTTGAACCCAAGAGGTATCATGTAGCAGGAAGTTTCAGCTGAGCAGCATCCAGAGTGTTTGCACCCAGGTCCACTTTGCAAACAAGACAGAGAATTAACACTAGGTGTGCTTTTAGCCTCTGGCCTGTGCACAGTGTCCTTAAGCTCCTTTGTAAGCAAACCCCCCTCACCTTTTTTTTTCCATTCCAGGACCTGCGGCAAACGGGAGAAACTGGATTAAAAAAATATTTTTAAAAATACCACCACACTTGAATCGTACTCATTTATTACTCTCTTGATAAATATACTCTGTGAAGAGCAGAATCCAGCATCTGGGAGACACAGAGATGCAGAGATAAAGCCCCTGCCCTCAGTGGGTATATCATCTAGGAAAGTTGGGAAATCAGATACCATCCCCACAGGACCATGAGGCCAAGGACACACACGCTTCCTGCTGTCTCGCAACTCAGAGATGATGAGCAGTCCCCCTGAGAAAAGTGGCTCCATCCTTCATCTGCTGTTGATTTATTTTAAAAGTGCCCGTTCAGCTAAGTCCCTCTGAATATTGTCACCAACATTCTGTCGTCTTCTTCTCTTTCTTTCTTTTTGACTGTCTTTTCCTTCAAGCAACCCTTGTACTGTTATTCCTCCAAAGATTAATTCCAAACACTACCCCAAGTTTTCTTCTAAATTCCACCTCACCATCTCCTGTTCATCTCAGTGAGCTGTTGCCTTAAACTCTTTAGATTCATGAAGCCAAGAAAGAAGTCATGATGACTCCACACCAAACTTCCACCCTCCCATCCTTAATAATAGGTGGCCATGAGTGTCTCTCTGCTTACCCAGGCTTCCAAGAGGAGCTTCATCCTTGACTTCTTTTTAGGTTTTCCTCCCAACCTCCCTCTCCTCCATGAGTTAGTTGGAAAAGCCCTCCACCCAGCTTCAGTGAGTGACTCACCTCCTCACTGTACGTGACATCCTCACTGCCCAAGACAATATAGTCAGTCATTATGCCCTCTGTGCCCAGTGCTCGCCCCATTAATTCATTTATCAAATATTTGCCATGTGTCTACTGTACACACACCAGCACAAGGCATTGAGGATACAGAAATGAAAAAAAGAAACATAAGAGTTTCTTAGAAGACAAGAGCTCTTTTTAGTGAGAGAAGTGCATGCATGCTTAGTCGCTCAGTTGTGTCCAACTCTTTGTGACCCTTGGACTGTAGCCTGCCAGGCTTCTCTGTCCATGGGATT
The DNA here is from genome assembly GCF_023091745.1 of Budorcas taxicolor. Lineage (NCBI taxonomy): Eukaryota > Metazoa > Chordata > Mammalia > Artiodactyla > Bovidae > Budorcas > Budorcas taxicolor. The sequence continues at coordinate 30,372,940 of NC_068931.1, forward strand.
TTTTCAGGCAAGAATACTGGAGTGGATTGCCATTTCCTCCTCCAGGAGACCCTTCTGATCCCAAGATCAAGCCCACATCTCCTGTGTCTCCTACATTGCAGGTGGATTCCTTACCCACTGAGTCATCAAGGTGTCTGGTGAGAGATGCAATTAATTAAACTATTTATTTAACATGATAAGAATACCATCTCTGCTTAGGACATCAAAGGATGTATCTCCTAAGACTATTGAATTTTAAAGGATGAGCAGGAGTCAGGCAAGTACAAGAGAAGGAAATGGCATTTCCAGAGGATGGACAAATAAAGAAAAGGCAGGTATTACCTACACAACTTGAGATTCTTTAAGTCAGTTGGTAACTAATGTCTTTCTTTGAACTCCCTGACTGTTGTAGTATTTACCAGTTCCTGACCAGATTGCAAGTTTTAACTATGGAGACCATGCCTCAGTGTCTTTGAACTATAACACTTGTGCATGCATGCTAAGTCACTTCAGTTGTGTCCAACTCTTTGCAATCCCATGGATTGTAGACGCCCCAGGCTCCTCTGTCCATGGGATTCTCCAGGCAGGAATACTGTAGTAGGTTGCCATTTCCTTCTCCAGGGGATCTTCCCCACCCAGGGATCGAACCCATGTCTCTTAAGTGTCCTGAATTGGCAGATGAGTTCTTTACCACTGAGCCACCAGAGAACCCAGGTTAGTTTTGTGGTCAGATAAAGAATGGCCCCAGAGATGTCCATATGGCAGTTCCAGAACCAGCGAATATGCTACCGTACATGGCAAAACAAGACTTTGCCGATGTGACCTTGAGATGGGGGATCATTCTGGATTATCCAGTCAATTGGATAATCACAAAGCTCCTCATAAGAGGGATGGAGGAGGATTGGAGTCAGAGGAGATGCAGGGGTGGAAGCAGAAGTCAGAGCAGTGTTACTTTTGACTGAAGATGAAGGAGAGTCCAGGAGCCAAGGGCAGTGGCATTCACCAGAAGCTTCCAGAGGCCAGGATTCGCCCTGGGAACGTTCCGAAGCCACACAGCTCTGCCTGCATATTTTAGACACAGAACTCTATGATAATACATCTGTGTTGTTTTAAGCCACTGAGTCTGTGATAGGTCATTTCAGGAGCAATAGCAAACTAGTACAGTGTTTAATATTCATCCATGTTGTATAGGTCATGATGTGAGTTTTCTGTATTTTCTTCTACATTAGCGTGACAGTTGTAGAATCATTTTGTAAAGTGTTTGTGTAGGGAATCCTAAATGTAACAACCGTTAGACTGTGGAGACTTGAAAAAGTAAAAGCAAATACAAAATTTTCATCATACAAATTTCAGTCATCAAAAAGGATTAAGAGGGAAAACTGATGAGAAATTCCGCATGTTGTGATAGAGCCACTTTTTTCAACTAATGATATATCTTACTCTGGAAGATCATTTGAAGAAAAATTTCTCCAGTTGCAATTATCAGAAAACAAGAATTTTTTTTTTAATCTGAAATGCCCACAAATTACCATCCTGAAAATTACCATCCTGAATTTATCTGTAACTGTTTGTGTGTGGGGGGGGTGGGGGGGGCGCGTGTGCGCGTGCAGTCAGTCATGTCCAACTCTTGCAACCCCCATGGACTGTAGCCCACCAGGCCCCTCTGTCCATGGGATTCTCCAGGCGAGAATACTGTAGTGGGTTGTCATTTCCTTCTCCAAGAGATCTTCCTGATCCAGGGATTAGACCCACATCACTTGCGCCTCTCGCATTGACAGGAGGATTTCTTTATGACTTTGCCACCTGGTTAGCCCTATCTGTAACTAACTCTGTAATTTAGAGTGTGAAGTTAATGTTTCATTTGCATTAAAAATCTTTTAATGTTTTCCAAGAAGAAAGTCCATAATCCATTTTGATAGGTGCTGGTAGACCGTGAGGATAAACATGGTGTTGAATGCAAACATTAGCGGAGGGGTCAGGATGGTCCCCAAAGCATACCCAGAGGCCTTGCCACTAGCAGGTGGGGAAAACAAACTTGGGGAAGCTCAGGTCTATATGGTCTTAGTCTAGGAACTGAGCCACCCTGAATTTAGTCCTAACCTGAATGACCTGTACTGATGCAAGATTTACAAATACTGTCCATCCTCATTATTTTTGAGTTCTAAATATGCACATGTGCCTACTTGCTGAAAATTATTTATAACCCCCAAATCAATACTTGAGGCACTTTTAATGCCACATGGTGATGGACACAGAGTGGCAAAACTTTGTGTCATGCAACGTGTGTGTTCCCAGTTGAGGTCAAAGAAGGGCACACTCTGCCTTCTTGTTTCAGCTCTCCAGCAAGAGGTGACTGGAGGATGGAGACTGGAGGGGGCAAGAGCCTTAGTGCAGGAAACTCTGTCTCTGGGGCCAAATGAATGAGGACTTTGGCAGCTGTTTTGGGGTGGCTCTGAAACTCCAGTACTTTGGCCACCTCATGTGAAGAGTTGACTCATTGGAAAAGACTCTGTTGCTGGGAGGGATTGGGGGCAGGAGGAGAAGGGGACGACAGAGGATGAGATGGCTGGATCACTGACTGGATGGACGTGAGTCTGAGTGAACTTTGGGAGTTGGTGATGGACAGGGAGGCCTGGTGTGCTGCCATTCGTGGGCAAAGAGTCGGACACGACTGAGCAACTGAACTGAACTGAACTGAACTAGGCAAGCCACTGAGCACGTCCAGAGAACCAGGCTCTGATCCAGTTGGCCTGTGTACCATACTCTAGAACTGTCACTTGTACAGACAATACTGAACAAAGTAATGAATTCCTTCTACCATGTTGTATTGGTTTCTATCTTTATATGAGCAAGATACATTATTTGCCTGTTTGTTTTTAGCCAGTTATGAATATTTAGACAGTCTTACATTTTAGACATATGGACTTAAAAATTTGAAGGATTCATAAAGATGTAATCACTGCATCTCTATGTGATTAGATTAGTGTGACAGTTGTAGAATCACTTTGTAAAATTTTTGAATAGGGAATCCTAAATGTAGTGGCTTTCCCCAAAGAAGTTGATTTCTTTGCTGCAATAAGAATCTCTAAAGAAAGGCTCCCTCACCTACTATCTACACCATTATCTATTATGAAACAGAGTTTTTGTGTTCAAGGACTCATTGAACAGGATTTATTAGGCTCTGTGCTGAGTGCTGTGGAAGATTCAGATAAGGAAGGTATTTCGCCTTATCAAAACATGTTTCACCTTATCAAAACACCACGGAGCAGAAATTAACTCTACAGAAAAGAAACTATATAATCCAATATGTACAGTATATTCAAGTCTATGTGTTTAGTGTCGAACTTAAAGCATTCTAAGAGCATTTCAAGTCTGCCCATCAGAATTTTAGGCATTTGGAATGTTCCTTGATTTTCACCCACTTGGTAATTAAAATGACCATAACTCCCCTTGTTTCTATTAATGTGATGAATTCTGAACATTGGTAAAGATGAAGAAACATCACTGGTACCACCAATAACTATAAGAAAATTTGTTCCACAGTTTCCATACAGATGAGTCAATAAACTCTTGCTTGGTAGGTTAAATGAACCATGTGAAGCTATAAATTCAGAATTTTATGCACCTTCTAAGAACATGGTATAAAACATAGATGGACTGCCTCTTTCAGTAAAGTGAGAACTCCCTGATCAATGTCTGCAGTTATACTCTGTATTAAGGCCACTAGAGTCTGTTTGACAAATCACCTCTCCTAAGGGCTAAATATGTGGCTAAATGATTGGTTCCCCTTTCTGTTCACCTCCTTCCCCCTCATTGGGCATGTGGCTCTCGTCTCCTTTTCCCATTGTGTGCAGAAAATATGGAACAGCCTCTGTACTAAGTTTTTTTTCAGACACCTTATTGGCCTGATTGTGGGTGAAAGAGTGACTGATGCCAAGAACGCAAGCTTCCAGGCAGGATTTATATTCTCAATGGAATCACATTTGCAAGACCCCAAGGTCATGCACAGGGAAGCATAGAGTCACTTGTGTTAACTGTGGACAGGTATCTATCCTGGAATTGCTCTGCTAAACACGAAAAGCACTCACTGGCTTTAAACAAGAGTTGGCCCAGACTGGGGCTGGGGAGAGTGTCTGTCCATTGTGATGTCCTTGGCATTCAGCTCTTGGTTGCTGCACTGACCCACACCTATCCCAGGGACCACTTACTGGTCAGGTATCAAAACATTCTGAGCATTCTTGAGACTTCCTCTTTTGAAAATAATTTTTAAATGGAACCTTCGAGGCCTATGGTGGCTCAGACAGTATAGAATCTACCTGCAGTGCGGGAAACCCAGGTTCTATCCCTAGGTTGGGAAGATGCCCTGGAGAAGGAAATGGCAACCCACTCCAATATTCTTGCCTGGAGAATTCCGTGGACAAGGGAGCCTGGTGAGCCGCAGTCCATGGGGTGGCAAAGAGTTGGATGTGACTGAGCAACTGACACATACACTTTTGAGACCTATAAAAGCCAAGCCTACTAAAGTGAACCTGTATTACACCCACACATAGACACATGCATTAAAAACAATCTGGTCCCTTAAATAGGGCAGTTACTGCTACTGCTTCTGAAATTGTCCCATATCAGAAAGAGCCTAAAATGTCTAATTATGTCATTTAACTAAACTCTCAGGAATTTAATCCTTTTCAAATAGAGTCTATTGTCTTGAAATTGCACATTTAGTTGAAGGAGCTGAGTCCTTTTACCAGAGTACTTCATGAATGTTGAGAAGTGTCAGATTCAATCATTTATCACCTGGATACTGCATGCTTTGAAGTTGAAGACAAGGGAACGGTGGTAATGACACAGTAAATTACGTTGCCATGGCAGGCGAGCTTCCAACGCCTACTCCGGTTTCAGCCCTGTGGACTTAGGTCTCTATCAGGACCTGGGCAGAGGGCCGTGGCCTTGGCACAAGTGCTAATAAAGTTGTTGGATCTCATGGGATTTTAAAATTTGCTTCTTGGATTTAGGCATCCATAAGAAGCTTTTTGGTACCCTAAGACATCCTTAAATATGGCAGATCTTTAAATATGCAGACGTTTTGTGATTAATTTTAGTCATCCTCACGCCATACATTGAGAAGAGTATTTCCCAACTCTGACGGGATACATACGAAGTTCAGCACTTGTGGAGTCAGTGTGTGTGTGGGAGAGCCACTTTGAATGAGTAAGGGATGCCTGGTAAGTGAGATTTGTAAGCTTCGTTAGAAACAAAAAGCACTCCTGGTATAGTCTAATTTTACATGTTATCATGGTCTAGTCATCTATGTTCTCGTGAATTTTACCTTAAAAAAAGGATAATTGAAGTAAATTGGTTGTCAAACCATTTGAAGTCGGATAGGATATATCTTCTCCATGTTGAATCAGAGGCTGAGAATGAATGATTAGATAAGACCAGTTGGCAGATGGGAGTATGTTTTATCCTTTCTTCTTTGATATCCTTCTGGAAATAAGGATTTCTTTGTGTGTGTTTGTGAGTGTGTGTGTGTTCTTTGCATTTGTAAAGAAGTGGAGATTTAGTATATTTGCTGTCTGGTTGAAGAAGTTCGTAAAATGACTATGACAAATATGAGTCATCCAGTGAATCTTCTTGTAACTAATAAAATGTCAGTGAAAAAAAAAGCCCCTCTTACAAGAACTGTAATATATGCTAGTCAAAGAGACAGTTGCTGCACCAGTTTGGGAACACTTCATTTTTACTTACCAATAATCTTCAATCTATACTTCCTACCTTTTAAAAATTAAAAAAATATATATACTGAGTGGACATTTTCTTTAAAGCATTATTTTTATTTCTTATATTCAATGATTGCATTATAGCTGTCAAATTTTATATATTACAGTTGTGCTTTTATTATATAAATATATATGATTATGTATATTAGATATTAAGTAATATTATATATAATTTATTATATTAATGCTATATATACTATATTATATAGTTACATGTTGTGCTTTAGTCGCCAAATCATGTCTGACACTTTTGTGACCCCAGGGACTGGACCCTGCCAGGCTCCTCTTGTTCACGGGATTTTCCAGGCAAGAATACTGAAGTTGCCATTTCCTTCTCTGAGGGATCTTCTCAACCCAGGGATTAAACCTCAGTTTTCTGCATTGGCAGGCAGATTCTTTACCAGTGAGCCATAATTATATAATTAATTATATAATTTTATATAAGTTACATGTTATTATGTATTAATATTATATTAGGGATTTAATAAATCTTATATATTGATATACTCCCTTCTAACTTCAGCATTATGTTAAAAAACAGACAATATTAAATAATAATTGTTGCTATGTAAAGCTAGGAGCAGAAAATAGTGTCTGTGTTTTGTACAAGTAGAATACCAACATCAGGACACAAACCACCCAGTCCTCTTACACGGAGGCAAGCTGATAGCACTACGTGAATGTCAAGGTTTGGAGTATGGGGGTGGAGACCTGGAGGGGGGAATCTTTTTCGGTCATCATCAGAGAAAGTCACAGTTTGTCACATAGAAAAAAGATAACATTAATTGACTCCATTTTATTCATTTCTGCAAAGGAACACACAAAACCCCATTTCCTCAGGCTTTTTTTTAAATGTCAATTTGTTACAAGTCAATCTGATTAACTTGAAAGCATTTTTACAGTTTTGTCTTTGTTTAAAAGCAAATACCAGTCATTAAAGACTCCATCATTTACTGAAGAGATAGTATACTTGTGGATTTAGATTTGGGAGATAAATAATAAAATCGAAAATGAGATGAATTTCAGAAAAGATTCTTCAAGCTAGACTGGCTGAAATAAATCACAGTTTTCAAAATAACATAGCTCTTGGGAGAAAGTTGCTTCCACGCTTCATAACTTAAGGATGTTAGTCTCATAAACTTTCACACATTTGAAGGGAATGGTAAATATCTAAGTGTCATATTCAAAAGTGCTAGGGTAAAATATGAATATCTGTGTGCTGTTCTTAACTTTGTCACCAAATACGCTACCTTCGGTGAGACGAGTGGTTCTGTGTCACAGTTATAACTCAGTTTAGACGTATCAAGGTTGCATTATACGTGCACCTCCTCATAGAGTTGTGAACACAACTGAGATTAGAAAAAATAAGACGAGATAATAAATGGAAACCGAGAGAAATAGAAAATATGATGGGCTGCCCCCTATACAGGAAGAAATTGATTTAGTCATGAAAAGTAAGTAAAATAGTGTCAAAAGATACATGAAATTTATTGGAAGCCACAAACAGCTTCCTGAAGAGATGGACCACAGAGGGGGCAGAAGTGAATGAGCCACAGTGGTGACTGAATCCCCATCAATCCAGGAATGGCCGCCTGGGTCCTCCTTGCTAGAGTCCCCTCTCTTCCTAGGTACCCCTCTCTGTGGTCCCTAGGAACTTGCCTGTCTGGGTTCCTGACTTCTCTGTAGTCCCAGGGCTGGTTTTCCTGACTACCTGTCTCTAATGACGTCACTTCCGTGTTCCATGAACTGGTTTGCAGTCTGGGCTACTCAGTCTGAGGTGTCCGCATCCCCGCTGAGACCCTGTACTTCCCTGCTCCTCTGCCGGTCACTCCCCACATGCTCGCCTAACTTGTTAACTCAGCATGGACTTTATTCTCAGGCTGTGCACGTCCTCAGAGGAGATCATGGAAAATCTGGAACCAGGTCTCCACTCCGCCCGGCTAGTCCTCTCCCTCCACTGCTGGGGCCTCGAGTATCCCCTACTGATTGGAATACTCAGAACATCATGAGATAGATCACTGTGATTTCCACCATCCTCATCCAGCTGTATGTTTACCTACAAGCACAAAGTTCCCATTTCCCATCTGACGTGACCCAGCGGCTCTTTCAGAGCTAGTCACCTGGTCATTTAAGATAGTGCTTTACAAACTTTATTTTGCTTACTTAAATCTTGCTAAAATGCAGTTTCTGATTCAGTAGATCCTGCGGTGTGGCCTGAGATTCTTAACATCTTATGGCAATGAACTTGTCCTCTGCACTTTGAGTTGCTAAAATCTAGGCAGTGCTAAGTAGCTTCAGTCATGTCAGACTCTGTGTGACTCTATGGACTGTAGCCCAGCAGGGCAGGAATGCTGAAATGGGTTGCTGTTTCCTTCTCCAGGGAGTCTTCCCAACCCAGGGATCAAGCCCACATCTCTAACATCTCTTGCATTGGCAGGTGGGTTCTTTACCACTAGTGCCACATACAAAGCCAAAATGTGGGCAGAGTTGGGTTGAACTTCTCAAACAGAAAGAGAGCCCCCTGCAGGAGCAGTAAGTACACTTCTTATGGAAAGCTGCCAGCCACTCATTCCATCAGTTGCTTTAATTTAAGACTGTAAACTGGACCAGAGTCTTCTGCCGAGTCTTGGGTTAGAGCAACACTGCCTGTTGTTCTGTTAAGAAAAAGATTGTCCCTCTCTGCCTGGACAAACTGGCTTGACTCCCTGAATCTCATCACTGTGGGTTTGGGCCCAAGTGGGGCTGAACATCTGGCCAAGCAGAACTGGCTTATCTGTGAGGCACAGTGTCAAGGCTGTATCTTAGCTACAGGACACCTATGAGGACACCCAGGTGTGCAGCTTCAGCCTCTGTATCTCAGATGTCTCCTTACAGACTTAAACCATTTCATCATTTATGGTAAATATTGCCATGATGTTGCTAAGCCCTCTGGCATTTAGAGGGTCTGCCTTCCATGCTTATCCTAAGTTCACTGGAATGAACCCATCATGAAATTTTTGTTGACAACCCTAGTCGTACAACATCTCAAAGAAAGGGAACTGCTGAAGATTAAGGAAGGCTTTAAGGATGTTCTATATCCGAACTTCAGACAATAAAGCTTCACTGCAGATTGCTAGAAGGTGATGGGTGGCACATTTCAAATCAAGGTGGAAGAGCTGTTCTTCTGAACAAAGACTTCACAAGCTTGCTGTTAGCTTAAGAGCAAGAGTTGAAAACAGCCTCTCAAAAGCCCAGCTGTAGCCCAATCAAAGAACAATCTTCAAACTGGCAATATGGAAATAACTACTGAGTAGATATGCATCCTGACAGCCAGGCTCATACATAATGGTAAACAGGAAAAGCATCATCTTCAAATAGAGGAGATACATTAACATATCAAATATGCCCCGTGGATAATCAAATATGCTGTATATTAAATGTATGTCTGGCAGGAAGAAGGTCAAGTTCAGAGACTGTTTACACTAACTGTGAAGATGTCTATAGTTGATAGAGTTTTGGCATCATGAAACTATTGACACCCCTGCCCCAGGATCTCCATTACTATATTAATGCTGGCTGTTATTTGTGTCTTCAAGCAATGATGTCACTTTCATATGAATAATTCACAGTCCATTTTGTCCTGGCAGTTGATTTGTTAGCACTTTACTCATATGAGCAATGCGGATATTTCCTTGGAAATAATGGTTTCTACACAAAGAACTATAAATTAAATTTTTGAGTTGAAAAAATATAGTACTAAGACTCACTGGTATATTTAGAGAATTACAACAAGGAATTATTGAGTACTTGGTAAGGGAACAGCTTTGTCTTAGGATAAATCTCATTTACTCTCGGAGAAGGCAATGGCACCCCACTCTAGTATAGTACTCTTGCCTGGAAAATCCCACGGATGGAGGAGCCTGGTGGGCTGCAGTCCATGGGGTTGCTGGGAGTCGGACACGACTGGGCGACTTCACTTTCACTTTTCACTTTCATGCATTGGAGAAGGAAATGGCAACCCACTCCAGTATTCTTGCCTGGAGAATCCCAGGGACGGGGGAGTCTGGTGGGCTGCTGTCTATGGGGTCGCACAGAGTTGGACATGACTGAAGCGATTTAGCAGCAGCAGCAGCAGCATTTACTCTAGGGTATATCCCTGTGCTCAAGGACAGTAGACACATCTGCATAGTCAGTCAGTCAGTTCAGTTGCTCAGTCATGTCTGACTCTGTGACCCCATGAATCGCAGCATGCCAGGCCTCCCTGTCCATCACCAGCTCCCGGAGTTCACTCAGATTCACGTCCATCGAGTCCGTGATGCCATCCAGCCATCTCATCCCCTGTCGTCCCCTTCTCCTCCTGCCCCCAACCCCTCCCAGCATCAAAGTCTTTTCCAATGAGTCAGTTCTTCGCATGAGGTGTCCAAAGTACTGGAGCTTCAGCTTTAGCATCATTCCTTCCAAAGAAATCCCAAGGCAGATCTCCTTCAGAATGGACTGGTTGGATCTCCTTGGAGTCCAAGGGACTCTCAAGAGTCTTCTCCAACACCACAGTTCAAAAGCATCAATTCTTAGGTGCTCAGTTACCAAATAAGTTGAAACATTAGGTATTAAAAAAAGAGCTATTGATAGGAAAGGTAGACTGAACTTGCGCCCTGAAGGGTGAATGAAAGGTTAGGTTGTTTTTGTCATTCATTTACGAAGTCATGTCTGGCTCCTCCCCCTCCACTATCTGCCAGAGTTTGCTCAAACTCATATCCTTTTAGTCAGTGATGCCATCCAACCATCTCATCCTCTGTCATAGCTTTCTCCTGCCCTCAATCTTTCCCAACAACAGTATCTTTTCTAATAAGTCAACTCTCACATCAGGTGGCCAAAGTATTGGAGCTTCAGCTTCCAAGTCAATCCTTCCAAGGAGTATTCAAGGTTGATTTCCTTTAGGATTGACTGGTTTGACCTCCTTGCTGTCCAAGATACTCTTTAAGAGTCCTTCTCGAGCACCACAGTTCGAAAGCATCAGTTCTTTGGCGCTCAACTTTCTTAATGGTCCAACCCTCACATCCATACATGACCACTAGGAAATCCATAGCTTTGACTATACAGACCTTTTCGGCAAAGTGATGTTTCTGCTTTTTAGTGCACTGTCTAGATTTGTTATATCTTTTCTTCCAAGGAACAAGTTAGGTAGAAAGGAGACGTAATTTCAGGAAAGAAAAGACCAGGATCCAATTAGGAAAAGAGAAACTGTGATGGTGTTGCAGGCTCTAGAAGAGCAGGGACACCCAGCAGCGGATAGTGGCGCTCCGAGATGCTCGAGAGCAGAAGGGCACTGCCACCACCAGCACTAGGAAGACAGTAATGTTGCTGGAGCCCAGAAGCCAGGACCAGTCAGCAGAGGCCAAGCAGCAGAAGCTGGGACTGTGGAGGGCAATGGTGATGAAGAGAATGGCCCTGTGGAGCTGGCATAGGAACTTGCAGGGCAGTGGGGATGGACAGTGGCTCAGACTCTGGGTGCCCCCCTCTTTTCTTCTACAAACTTTCATCAATACCACTGGCCCAGCCTAGCAAGGAGTACAAGAAAACCTGGTGAATTTTGTTTCAGGTAATAGAGAATAAGGGCTTCGCAGGTGCGTGCCAAGTTGCTTCAGTTGTGTCCAACTCTTTGCGACCCTGTGGACTGAATAGCCCTCCAGGCTCCTCTGTCCATGGGGATTCTCCAGGCAAGAATACTGGAGTGGATTGCCATGCTCTTCTCCAGGGGATAGTCCCAACCCAGTGATCAAACCCAAGTTTCTGTGGTTCAGTCCCTGAGTTGGGAGGATTCCCGTAAAGAAGGAAATGGCAACCCACTCCGTATTCTTACCTGGAAAATCCCACGGACTGAGAAGACTGGCAGGCTACAGTCCATGGGGCTGCAAAGAGTTGGACACTACTCAGCGACTAATCAACAACACGGAGCACAGCTGGATAAGGGTGGGGAATGACTCCAAGAACAAGCAGGAGGAGCCAGCAAATGCAAGGACTTCAGAAAACCAGGGCTGTTTGGGAAATTACAAGAAATGTCGTTTACCTCTGACACAGATAAGTTAGGACATATTCAAACTTCTTTTCTTCACAGTTACTGGAGGAGTAGGAATGAATCTTCATTAAACAAATGCATGAATGAAAGAATGAATGAAATCAGATAAATGTGGAATCAGGTATTGGAACCACTTCTTGAAAGGTATTGAATAACAGGCTAAGGAGTTTCATGTTTACCTGGTAGGCAATAGGCTGTTTAAGACCTTTATGCTTGGAAACATGATCAAAATTGTATCTTCCCTATTGGACAGATGTGTGAATAGGCTTATTATATTAACCCAGTCAGAACTCAATGCTTAATTTGTGGGTCTCAGAGAAAAATAAAAATGTAAGACCCCTTGTTCAAACATTATTAAGACTTTTTAATAAAGCTTTAAAGACTGAGCAAAGAAGAGAAGCTACAGGCAAAGGAGAAAAGGAAAGATATACCGATTTGAATGCAGAGTTCCAAAAAATAGCAAGGAGAGATAAGAAAACCTTCCTCAGTGATCAGTGTAAAGAAACACAGGAAGACAATAGAATGTGAAAGACTACAGATCTCCTTAAGAAAATTAGAGATACCAAGGGAATATTTCATGCAAAGATGAGCACAATAAAGGACAGAAATTGTATGGACCTAACAGAAGCAGAAGATATTAAGAAGAGGTGGCAAGAATACACAAAAGAACTGTACAAAAAAAGATCTCCATGACCCAGGTAACCACAATGTTGTGATCACTCACATAGAGCCACACATTCTGGAATGCGAAGTCAAGTGGGCCTTAGGAAGCATTACTATGAACAAAGCTAGTGGAGGTGATGGAATTCCAGTTGAGCTGTTTCAAATCCTAAAGAATGATGCGGTGAAATTGCTGCACCAAATATGCCAGCAATTTTGGAAAACTCAGCAGTGGCCACAGGACTGGAAAAGATCAGTTTTCATTCGAATCCCAAAGAAAGGCAAGGCCAAAGAATGTTCAAACTATCACACAGTTGCACTCATCTCACACGCCAGCAAAGTAATGCTCAAAATTCTCCAAGCCAGGCTTCAACAGTACATGAACTGTGAAATTCCAGATGTTCAAACTGGATTTACAAAAGGCAGAGGAACCAGAGATCAAATTGCCAATATCCATTGGATCATCGCAAAAGCAAGAGTTCCAGAAAAATATCTTCTTTTGCTTTATTGACTACACTAAAGCCTTTGACTGTGTGGATCACAGCACACTATGGGAAATTCTTCAAGAGATGGGAATATGAGACTACCTGACCTGCCTCCTGAGAAATCTGTATGCAGGTTGAGAAGCAACAGCTAGAACTGGACCTGGAACAACAGACTGGTTCCCTGGAATCAAGATTGCTGGGAGAAATGTCAATAACCTCAGATATGCAGATGACACCACCCTTATGGCACAAAGCAAAGAAGAACTAAAGAGCCACTTGATGAAAATGAAAGCGGAAAGTGAAAAAGTTGGCTTAAAACCCAACATTCAGAAAACTAAGATCACGGTCCCGTCACTTCATGGCAAGTAGATGGGGAAACAATGGAAACAGTGAGAGACTATTTTTTTGTGCTCCAAAATCACTGCAAATGGTGAATGCAGCCATGAAATTAAAAGACACTCACTCCTTGGAAGAAAAGTTATGACCAACCTAGACAGCATATTAAAAAGCGGAGACATTACTTTTCCAACAAAGGTCTGTCTAGTCAAAACTATGGTTTTTCCAGTGGTCATGTATGAATGTGAGAGTTGGACTATAAAGAAAGCTGAGCGCTGAGGAATTGATGCTTTTGAACTGTGGTGATGAAGAAGACTCCTCAGAGTCCCTTGGACTGCAGGAAGATCCAACCAGTCCATCCTGAAGGAAATCAGTCCTGAATGTTCATTGGAAGGACTGATGCTGAAGCTGAAACTCCAGTACTTTGGCTGCCTGATGGGAAGAACTGGCTCATTGGAAAAGACCCTGATGCTGGGAAAGATTGAAGATGGGAGGAGAAGGGGACGACAGAGGATGAGATGTCTGGATGGCATCACTGACATAATGGACATGAATTTGAGTAAACTCTGGAAGTTGGTGATGGACAAGGAGGCCTGGCGTGCTGCAGTCCATGGGGTCACAAAGAGTCAGACACAACTGAGCAACTGCACTGAACTGAAGGATTTAAGACAGCAACAGCAGAGGTTAAGTATGAAGTCCTTAAAGCAGATGTGAGCCCATTGCTTCTGAGAAATAAATTTACTGGGACCCGTGTTAATTGTCGAACTTTGGGCAGATGGTAGCTATAAGAGAGTTCTAAATAGAATTTAAGACAACTATCATTATTTGATTTATTCTCTAGCAGACATTAGCTTTTCTGTTATTAACTCTTTATGTGCCAAGATAGGCAGAGAGTGCTGAGACAAGAAGTTTCTTCCCATGAAATAATTGATTTTAAAATCACTAACATGAGGGAAATGGCAACCCACTTCAGTATTCTTGCCTGGAGAATCCCAGGGGTGGGGGAGTCTGGTGGGCTGCCATCTATGGGGTCACACAGAGTCGGACACGACTGAAGCGACTTGGCAGCTGCAGCAGCAGCAGCAGCAACATGTCAAAGGCACTGGCCTTTAAGTGCCAGGCTGTGTTCTCCTGATTTATTTACCTCATCATTCTTGAAATAATTTGTTTTGAACTTCTTCCTGGACTGAAATAGGAACTATGCTATTTGGTTTACTGATATTCAAGGTAGATCAGTGTTCATTTTGTTGCAATTCATGTCTGGTGGTTCTCTGGTCAGTGGGGTAGTCCCCCAAAAGGGTTTCATGTATCTGCTTAATCTTCATTTTCCTGTCTTACTTCTGTTTTTTGTTGTAACAATCTAAGGCAGGCTTATCAAAAAATCACAGTGAATTAGTATAGCTGGAATTTAGAAATTAGTCTCACTGCCTATAACTTCTAGGATGTCAACAGATGATCTAGAGTACATTCACTCACTTACAGCAGACTCATTATTGTCCTGCTATCTGTATAAGAGTTGACATCTATAATCCATCGTGAGTTCATGCTCAGTGCAGTATGTTGATTTTGTGTTTAATGTGAGTGTGGGAATAAGATTGGCTTTTGGGGGAAAAATTTATATCTTTCTGGTTTTTAAATTTTTTAAATTGAAGTATAGTAAATTTACAATGTTTTGTTGGTTTCAAGTATGAAAGTGAATAGTTTCACATATTTCAAATGTGAAGTGAAAGTTGCTCAGTCATGTCCAACTGTTTGCTACCCCATCGTCTGTGCAGTCCCTGGAATTCTCCAGGGCAGAATACTGGAGGGCGTAGCCGTTCCCTTCTCCAGGGGATTGAACCCAGGTCTACCCACATTACAGGTGGATTCTTTACTGCCTGAGCCACCAGGGAAGCCCTATTTCAAATATAGCAATGTGATTTAGTTATACAAGTACATATACACACATATGTATATATACATGTATGTATTCTTTTTCAGATTATTTTCCATTATAGGTTATTACAAAATACTGAGTAGAGTTCTCTGTGTTACACAGTCGGTCATTGTTATTTATCTCTTTTATACATAGCAGTGTATACCTAGGGCTTCCCTGGTGGTTCTGTTGATAAAGAATCTGCCTGCAATGTAGAAGACCCTGGTTTGATCCCTGGGATTGGGAAGAACCTCTAGAGAAGGGAATGGCAGCCCACTTCATTATTCTTGCCTGGAGAATCCCATGACAGAGGAGCCCGGCAGGCTATACAGTCCATGGGGTCAGAAAGAGCTGGACACAACTGAATGACTAACGCTTGCACTTTCTTCAGTGCATATCTATTAATCCTGAACTCCTAATCTTTCATTCTGATTCTTTAAAACTTGCATATTTTCTTATTTTTACATGTGAAGGGCTTATAAAAAATTCTTAGAAGTGCTTGCAGTTGTCTCACAAACATATTGAGCCAGAGAAGGCGAGACAAGACTGTGCCCCACGTGGCATAACTGCTTCTTTGAGCTATGATGATATCTTAGGGGACTGCAAGGTATATTAGAGAGCTTAGGGACTATGGGGACATGGCACTAATTTACATACAGTATTCATTCGTGAATCTAAAAGGAGCAGAAAATCTTGAAGCTTTTCAACAATTTGAAGTGTGACTGGCATAACTTTGTTCAGTGGTCAGAAACTACTTTTCAGTTCACTTCAGTTACTCAGTCGTGTCCAACTCTTTGCGACCCCATGAATCGCAGCACGCCAGGCCTCCCTGTCCATCACCATCTCCGAGAATTCACTCAGGCTCATATCCATTGAGTCAGTGATGCCATCCAGCCATCTCATCCTCGGTCGTCTCCTTCTCCTCCTGCCCCCAATCCCTCCCAGCATCAGAGTCTTTTCCAGTGACTCAACTCTTCACATGAGGTGTCCAAAGTACTGGAGCTTCAGCTTTAGCATCATTCCTTTCAAAGAAATCCCAGGGCTGATCTCCTTCAGAACGGACTGGTTGGATCTCCTTGCAGTCCAAGGGACTCTCAAGAGTTTTCTCCAACACCACAGTTCAAAAGCATCAATTCTTCGGCACTCAGCCTTCTTCACAGTCCAACTCTCACATCCATACATGACCACAGGAAAAACCATAGCCTTGACTAGATGGACCTTAGTCGGGAAAGTAATGTCTCTGCTTTTGAGTATACTATCTACGTTGGTCATAACTTTTCTTCCAAGGAGTAAGCGTTTTTTAATTTCATGGCTGCAGTCACCATCTGCAGTGATTTTGGAGCCCAAAAAAATAAAGTCTGACACTGTTTCTACTGTTTCCCATCTATTTCCCATGAAGTGATGGGACCAGATGCCATGATCTTCGTTTTCTGAGTGTTGAGCTTTAAGCCAACTTTTTTACTCTCTTCTTTCACTTTCATCAAGAGGCTTTTTAGCTCCTCTTCACTTTCTGCCATAAGGGTGGTGTCATCTCCACATCTGAGGTTATTGATATTTCTCCTGGCAATCTTGATTCCAGCTTGTGTTTCTTCCAGCCCAGCGTTTCTCATGATGTACTCTGCATAGAAGTTAAATAAGCAGGGTGACAACATAGAGCCTTGACGTACTCGTTTTCCTATTTGGAACCAGGCTGTTGTTCCATGTCCAGTTTGAACTGTTGCTTCCTGACCTGCATACAGATTTCTCAAGAGGCAGGTCAGGTGGTCTGGTATTCCCATCTCTCTCAGAATTTTCCACAGTTTCTTGTGATCCACACAGTCAAAGGCTTTGGCATAGTCAATAAAGCAGAAGTAGATGTTTTTCTGGAACTCTCTTGCTTTTTCGATGATCCAGCAGATGTTGGCAATTTGATCTCTGCTTCCTCTGCCTTTTCTAAAACCAGCTTGAACATCAGGGAGTTCACAGTTCACTTATTGCTGAAGTCTGGCTTGGAGAATTTTGAGCATTACTTTACTAGCATGTGAGATGAGTGCAATTGTCCAGTAGTTAGAGCATTCTTTGGCATTGCCTTTCTTTGGGATTGGAATGAAAACTGACCTTTTCCAGTCCTGTGGCCACTGCTGAGTTTTCCAAATTTGCTGGCATATTGAGTGCAGCACTTTCACAGCATCATCTTTCAGGATTTGAAACAGCTCAACTGGAATTCCATCAATGCACTGGTCATAGCAAACACCCTCCTCCAACAACACAAGAGAAGACTCTACACATGGACATCACCAGATGGTCAACACTGAAAGCAGATTGATTATATTCTTTGCAGCCAACGATGGAGAAGCTCTATACAGTCAACAAAAACAAGACCAGGAGCTGACTGTGGCTCAGATCATGAACTCCTTATTACCAAATTCAGACTCAAATTGAAGAAAGTAGGGATAACCACTAGACCATTCAGGTATGACCTAAATCAAATCCCTTATGATTATACAGTGGAAGTGAGAAATAGAGTTAAGGGACTAGATCTGATAGATAAAGTGCCTGATGAACTATGGAATGTGGTTCGTGACATTGTACAGGAGACAGGGATCAAGACAATCCCCATGGAAAAGAAATGCAAAAAAGCAAAATGGCTGTCTGGAGAGGCCTTAAAAATAGCTGTGAAAAGAAGAGAGGCAAAAAGCAAAGGAGAAAAGGAAAGATATAAACATCTGAATGCAGAGTTCCAAAGAATAGCAAGAAGAGATAAGAAAGCCTTCTTCAGCGATCAATGCAAAGAAATAGAGGAAAACAACAGAATGGGAAAGGCTAGAGATCTCTTCAAGAAAATTAGAGGTACCAAGGGAACATTTCATGCAAAGATGGGCTCAATAAAGGACAGAAATGGTCTGGACCTAACAGAAGCAGAAGATATTAAGAAGAGGTGGCAAGAATACACGGAAGAACTATACAAAAAAGATCTTCACAACCCAGATAATCATGATGATGTGATCACTAATCTAGAAACTACTTTTGGAAAACAAATAATTGGAACTGTATTATTCCTCTTAACTTTCTCCAGATTAACTTCCACAAAATATTTGTGTTGTCTGTGGGATCTTATCATCACTTCATTATTGTTCCTTGTAGGGGGATGATTGAGGTTGAGAGAGAAAAACAAGCAGTCAGAGTTGGAGAAGTAATCATTTATGAGAGTCTTCTGAGTATGGAAGAGAGGGAAAATGGATCATTTTTAAAGAGTCCCCAAAGCAATATAATATGCAATAGTTACAGCTTGCTTGTTTTCTCACAGATTATTTAAAAAATCTGCTTTGTGTTTCAGATTATGCCCTAATGTTTCTGCAGTAAAATGATTGAGGGGCAGAGGGGCTTCATAAACTAAAAACTGGATAGATATTCCCAGAATAATCAAGCGGCCTGCCAATCTATATATATTAGATTCAACACCCTTAAGCTGACTATTGGAGAAGGCAATGGCACCCCACGCCAGTACTCTTGCCTGGAAAATCCCATGGATGGAGGAGCCTGGTGGGCTGCATCCATGGGGTCACGAAGAGTCGAACAGGACTGAGCAACTTCACTTTCACTTTTCACTTTCATGCATTGGAGAAGGAAATGGCAACCCACTCCAGTGTTCTTGCCTGGGAAATCCCAGGGATAGGGGAGCCTGGTAGGCTGCCGTCTATGGGGTCTCACAGAGTCGGACACGACTGAAGCGACTTAGCAGCAGCAGCAGCAAGCTCACTATAAGTACTCCTTTTTAAATTCTAATTTTATAAAGCAGTGTTCAGGACCTATAGAAAAATGGAGATGGGTACACAACTAGAAATACTGACTTTCTCATAAAAACGATAAATTGAAAAGAAATATTTTGGGTACTATCCCTGCTTTGAAATTAATAAAATTGAGTTAGTATCAATAGTTGATTTCCTTGACCCTGTTGTAAGAAGACTTTTTATATTTCTTTGGTTTTCTTTCTCCCTTCTATTTTAGATTTCTAAAGAGGAGGAAAATGTCAGATAGTAGTGTGTTGTTAGTGCCACAAAATATTATTGAAGCATAACTACCAAACCAAAAAGCATCGCCCTGTAAATTTAATGCAGTGTCAGTTTTGATCTAGGTATTTTGCTCTCCAAAGAGATGCTTAATCTCCTAAACAAAATTGAACTGAATAGATTTCAAAAAAAAAAAAAAAAAAGGTCTGTAGTGGTAACATGTCAGTACAATTTGCCAACCAAATAACCAATAAGGGACATTCCCATAGGTGAGTATATGAATTTGAAACTTTGGTTGAAGTAGGAAAATATTGATCGGGTGGTACAGTGATAAATGGTACTTACCTTCAAGAGGCAATTAGAAAGTTGGATCATACTACTTGAATTTAATGTTTTGAACATAGAAAATTTAGTCTTAACAATAACAACAAAAAATCAGAAGCATCCAGTGGGAATTTGCTGTGTGACTCAGGAAGCTCATACCAGTGTTCTCTGATAATCTAGAGGGGTGGGATGGAGTGGGAGGCAGGAGGGAGGTTCTAGAGGGAGGGGACATATGTATACCTATGGCTGATTCCAGGTGTTGTATGGCAGGAACCAACACAATTATTAAAGCAATTATCCTACAATTAAAAATGGATTAAAAAAATAAGAGACTTCAAGACCAAAAGAGCTCATACACATGAAAGAGAAACCACTACAAAAATGTGAGGCGTTATTGGAAATAATCATTAGTAAGATTTGAAGATATTTACTGAACATGCTGATTTCCTGGAAGTCATGATATTTGCAAAGTATAATGAGACTTATTTAATCTTTTCTAAATTTATTTTTTAATTGTAGGAAATTTGCTTTACAATATCATGTGGTTTCTGCCAGACAGCAATGAGAACCAGCCATAGCTATGTATATATCCCCTTCCTTTTGACCTTCCCTCTTCTCCCCTCATCCCACCTCTCTAGATCATCACAGAGCACCAAGCTTGGCTCCCTGTGTTATATAGCAACTTATAGCTACCTTAATCTTTTTAGAGATTACTCTATTTATCTTTTTAATAACTAAATAAATATACATATGAAATTCAAATAATTTAGAATATATAATGAGACATCATTAATGAAGAAAGACAACTAGATTTACATGAAATTGTGTGAAATATCACCAACTATTTAAGCTGCTGCTGCTAAGTCGCTTCAGTCGTGTCCAACTCTGTGCGACCCTGTGGATAGCAGCCCACAAGGCTTCTCTGTCCACAGGGTTCTCCAGGCAAGAAAACTGGAGTTGGTTGCCATTTCCTTCTCCAGAACTATTTAAGGCACTTCATTAAATAATAAATATAGGAAGTATGTGAATAGTTTAGGCATTTTGGGGATAGTGGGATCCTGCCAGGTTTACTGGAATCATATTGATTTTTAGTTTACCGTGGCTTGAAAGTTGTGACTTTAGATTTAGCATTTATTGAGAATATAATAGTCAGCATTTCTTTTCGTTTTATAATAGTCCTCAGAGTTTAGTATTATTGCTTCTGTCTTGAACATGAGAAGATAGAAATATATAGGGGAGAGCAATCAACCCAGATCCTGTAACTTTTAAGTGGGAGAATGAGGATCCAAATGCAAGTCTTCCCCTTACTTTAATAATCAAAACATGCAAGTCAGTAGGAGCATTTTAAAAATTTTATTAACGTATAGTTGATTTACAGTGTCGTGTTAGTTTCTGCTATTCTTTTTCATTTTCTTTTCCATTATGGTTTATCCCAGGCTATTGAATATACACCCTGTGTTAAATACAGCAGAACCTTGTTGTTATCCATCCTGCATATGAGAGCCTTTTTTTCTTATAGTTTTTAACCTTTTTATTTCCTTGCCCAGATTCAAAATTCTTCTACTCTTCTTTTTAAAATTTTTTAATTAGAATATATTGCTTTACAGTGTTATGTTAGTTTCTTCAGTACAACTATGTGAATCAGCTATATGTATACATATATTCCCTCCCTCTGGGACCTCCCTCCCACTCACCCCTATAGGTCATCACAGAGCACAGAGCTAAGTTTCCTGCATTATACAGCAGCTTCCTATAGCTATCTATTTTAAATATGGCACTGGTGGCTCAGATGGTAAAGAATCTGCCTGCAATATAGGAGATCCAGGTTTGATCCCTGGGTTGGGAAAATCCTTTGGAGAAGGGAATGGCATCCCACTCCAGTATTCGTGCCTGGAGAATCCCATGGACAGAGGAGCCTGGCGGGCTACAGTCCATGGGGTCACAAAGAGTTGGACAGGACTGAGTGACCAACACAGCAATAGTAATACATGTCAGTGCTACCCTAAGTTGACCATTCTTGTGATAACCAAGTAAGCAGACTCTTTCCCTGCTCCTGCCAAGTCCAGCGTCCTCTGTCCACCCCAGGGGGCTTATCATTTCTTCTGCTCGTCAGCTATTCCATTCTGTTCTTGGCCTCATAGTCCATGTTCTATCTCCGAGAACCACACACACACAGTGTATCAGTCCAAAACCATTTGCCATTCTCACGCCATACCATCATGCCTAACTAACTTTCATTGATTTCAGTGGTTCAGAGAGATTCAGCATGCCACAAAATTGGAAACAACTTACCCTGAAAGTAGTCATTGCGGTTCTACGCGTTTGTTGGCCTTTTCCTAAAAGGGAATTTCTTATTGCTTGTATCTTTCCTTAGGTTCCAACCAATCACTGTATTCATATATAAACCTGAACCTGCCCTCTCCTTTTTTAGACCATTTTTCCTTGTACTTTCTTCAGAGTTACTTAACCTCTCAAAAATAATAAATGAATAGCTCCACAGTTCCTCTTATTTCATTATACAGAAAAATCCACCCTTCCTTTTCTGCATGCTTTCAACTAAACTATCCCAGAAATCTCACTTTCATAACCAGAATGGGTTTTTAAGGCAGCAGGGAATTTTCCTAAAGAACCAGTTTCCCTAGCGATGGCATTCTGCCACTCCCCTGGAAGACAAAATGTGGCTTCCATTTGTTTTGTTTTTAATAGCAAACCCTATTTTGTTATCTAAGTATTTTCAGAGCATGTTTGTTTTCACACAATGGTTATGAAAGATGCAAGATGATAAAAATAAGGTCTAAAATTCTTGTTTTTCCAGAATTGGGGAAAAATAACCCCAAAGACCTTTGTATTCCTTTGAAAGCAAACCAGAGTCAGACCAAATGTAGCTGATTGTGGAGTATACATCACCAGCAAACCTTTTCAATTTCCATGTCTTTTTTTATTTTGTTTTTAAGTGGAGGATAATTACTTTACAATATTGTGATGGTTTCTGCCATATATCAACATGAATCAGCCATGTCTTTTTAATTCAATTCCATGGAATTATTCACCCTTAAGGTTGAAATAGTAAGATGTTTATTGAAGAGTTTTCTGTCCCTTCAATGCAGGAAGTAAAGCTCCAGTGGTGGGTCTTGTCTCTCCCCTCGGGTGGATACGTTACAGCCTTTTATTTGTGTTCACTAAACATCTTGCCAGGGGACACATACCCCATGTGTCCTGCTAAGGAGGTGGTGTGCAAACGCTTGAAATGCTTGAGATGACAAATAGCCCAGCATCTCTGGCCTCTTCTTCTCCTGCCCTATGCCGCTGGCGGTCTATTTCAAATTGTGTGTGCATTGTCGGGTGAACATGTACCCGTGAGTGCCAGCCTCACCCCGAGCAGTGTCCTCTTGAATACGGGATTAAGCGAAAGTCTCTGGGGACCAGCCAGAGAATGAAAATGTGCCTCATCACCAGAGGCATGATCAGCTGAACACCAGAAACCTCTACATTCCATGCTTCTTTGAAATGTTTATTATGTCATATGCAATTCTGTCAAATATTTTTGAAATGGCAAGAAAATAAAAATATGCACCAACCGTATTTCTTTAGATGAATAGTTCACCAAACCATGGGGGCATCATTTGGACACTCAGGTTTTGAACTGTCTTGAGTTGAAGCTATCCTGGTCGTTTGGTTTAAAGCCCAAATGGTACTTTTCACCACAAAAATGTCACCACTTGGAATCTCAGGAATAAGATTTGTGCGGCTGTGTTAATAATCCTGGTGGCATCCGGATGGGTAGATATTGTTGGAAGCCATCCAGACACAGCAGCCTGGCTTAAGGATGGCAGAACTCACAACCTGATTTTTTTCTTCATTTTAAGGCATGGCTGTTACAGCTGTGTGATCTAGATTTTGTAACATTTTGTCCACCTTTTGAAATGAAAGAGTGTTTTCTGTTTCTGTGTTATCAGTTTTTCAGGATTTCCTACCAGTTTCTCAGGAACTCATGTTACCCTGCCTATTAACACTCAGATGTGATTTTTTTCTCCAAAATATTTGTCAATGTCACACGGTGTAAAAGAAGTTATCAAAGTGTTTTCTGTAGATGTTCAGTATTCTGGGAGAAATCTCTTAGGCATTCCTGAGAATATAAGTGGGTTGTATTGTTGTTGTTGTGTTAGTCACTCAGTAGTGTCCAGCTCTTTGAAACCCAATGGGCTGTAGCCCCCAGGCTCCTCTGCCCATGGAATTTCCTAGGCAAGAATACTGGAATGTGCCATTTCCTCCTTCATGAGATCTTCCTGACCCAGGGATCAAACCCAGGCCTCCTGCATTGCAGGTGGATTCTTTACCGCTGAGCCACCAGGGAAGCCCATGAGTGGGGTTGTACACACATGGCAATGACGTCTCCTTTTCCAGAACAACCCCAGGAAAGGTGAAAGCAACACTAGAAAGGTCCACAACCCCGCTGGCCTCCCCTCCACTGCCCTCACCCAGATTTAAATATGGTTGGTTCAACTAGAAGGAAAAAAAACTAAAATTCACCCCCTAAAATGCAAATCACCTTGCAACTTTTTTTCAGAAATCTGTAACAGATAGTGAATTGGGGAATTTAAAATCAAAGTGACAGATTGGGGCTATGTAAGCAACCAGTTCAGATAATGTTATGGCAAATAAAACTTACATATTTTGCACAACAAAGGAAAAAGAATAGAACTGACCCATTTCCAAAACATCTTCAGAGAACATTTTATACAAATGACAGTGGATCATCTCTATTTTATAAGACCGTGTGAGAAGAAAAAGCCTACCGTGTTCCACTTTATTTACTTTATACCAGCATAGTGTTTATTAAGAGTGTTTTCAGTCCAGTTCAGTTCAGTCGCTCAGTCGTGTCCGACTCTTTGCGACCCCATGAATCGCAGCACACCAGGCCTTCCTGTCCATCACCATCTGGAGTTCACTCAAACTCATGTCCATTGAGTCGGTGATGCCATCCAGCCATCTCATCCTCTGTCGTCCCCTTCTCCTCCTGCCCTCAGTCCCTCAGTGTTTTTGATACACAGATAAATTTAGCAATGATTCATTTATAAAGAAGTGGGTTGAATTTCATTTTTGTATTTTACCCACCTAGAGTAAGCTTTGCTAAGAATTTTTGGGGTAGAAAATTGAAGACTTTACAAATAAAAAGGCTAATTTAAACTAATCTCTATCTTTCAGTTTTGTACAGAAAAATCTGAGGAATCACATGTGGTAAACCGTGTGATCTTAAGTCCTAGATTTGAATCCAGAATCTAACCCTTACTGGGTAAACTTAGGCAAATTCACCATTCTGAGCCTTTGCTATTTCCTCATTTATAAGCTATGGATAAAGTACCTTCCCCTTCCTTCCCTTGGACTGTTGTGAGAATTCAGTGAGGCTGTGTTTACAGGCTCACCATTTCTGTGTGGGCTTCCCAAGTGGCGTTAGTGGTATAAGAACCCGCCTGCCAATGCAGGAGACACAAGAAATATGGGTTTGATCCTTGGGTCCAGAAGATCCCCTGAAGGAGGGCATGGCAACCCACTCCAGGATTCTTGCCTGGAGAATCCCATGGACAGAGGAACTTGGTGGGCTACAGTCCATAGGGTCACAAAGAGTCAGACAGGACTGAATGACTTAGCACAGCACATTTCTGTGCATTCTTACAGAACTACACTCGGTGTTTGTGTCGTGACAGGCCTGCCCTGTGATTGCTGCATCTGGGGCAGGAGAGCCAGTGGAAGCCCCATTTTCTTAAGCCTCCATCACAGCCACTCCAGCATAGTAAAGGGCTTCACTCACATGCATTGGGACTGGTCTACACACATATTTGCCAAACCCCAAGCATCCTTTGAACACCCCCCTACAAGCCTGGTACCAATGGTGCAGTCTGGTCCCCCCCCCCAACCCCCACCTTCTAGAGTTCTAATCTGAGCAGAAAGCCCATACAGACCCTGTAGGGCCTCAGAGATGTTTGACCAGGAAATTCTGGCATCCCAGGTGCTCAGCGCATGATCCAAGTAAGCAATGGAATCTGTGGGCAAACATTTTGGTCCTTTCTTTCCTGTGTGAGGTGACCTGTGTGGAAAAGTATAAGACCAGACCCTTTAAAGTGTAGTCCCAGTGGGGGAGCAGCCTTACCCCAAATTCCTGGAACTGGCTTAAAATGCTCTTACCTTTCCTTCAGGTTTTAATTTTAGTTCATTTAGCATAGGCTTTGTAGCTAAGTGAGTTGCCTGGTGGCTCAGATGGTAAAAAAATCCACCTGCAATGCAAGAGACCAGGGTTTGATCCCTTGGTCAGGAAGATCCTCTGGAGAAGAGAATGGCTACCCACTCAAGTATTCTTGCCTGGAAAATTCCATGGACAGCAGAGCCTGGTGGGCTACAGTCCATGGAGTCACGAAGAGTTGGACACAACTGAGTGGCTAACAATATTCGTTATGTAGCTAAATAATTATTTTGCCTCCCTAGTTTATTTAGCATTGGATACCATTATTCTGTGCTTGACCTGCATACAATATAGGATGCTTTCAGCTGCAAGGACCTAAAAAATGTTATTTAAATGCAAAAAGATTCAGTTCAGTCGCTCAGTCGTGTCCAACTCTTTGCGATCCCATAAATCGCAGCACGCCAGGCCTCCCTGTCCATCACCAACTCCCGGAGTTCACTCAGACTCACGTCCATCGAGTCCGTGATGCCATCCAGCCATCTCATCCTCTGTCGTCCCCTTCTCCTCCTGCCCCCAATCCCTCCTAGCATCAGAGTCTTTTCCAATGAGTCAACTCTTCGCATGAGGTGGCCAAAGTACTGGAGTTTCAGCTTCAGCATCATTCCCTCCAAAGAAATCCCAGGGCTAATTTCCTTCAGAATGGACTGGTTGGATCTCCTTGCAGTCCAAGGGACTCTCAAGAGTCTTCTCCAACACCACAGTACAAAAGCATCAATTCTTCAGTGCTCAGCTTTCTTCACAGTCCAACTCTCACATTCATACATGACCACTGGAAAAACCATAGCCTTGACTAGACAAACCTTTGTTGGCAAAGTAATGTCTCTGCTTTTCATAACCCATAAAAAGAAGTCTCGGGCTGGGGTGGTTCTGTGGTACATGAGTGCAGAGCCTTTGAGACACCTTCCTGGGATCTGTTCCCTTCGGTCATCTTACAGTGGGTGGTGTTATCCTCCTGTCCCAAGCATCATTCCCAGATGCAGCAACATCCACTGAAAGAAAATGTGGTATTTTCCCCTACCTGTCATTTTTTATTGGCATGGAAAACCTTGCCATGAAATTCTTCAAAAGAATTCATCTGACATGTCATTGGCCAGAAATGTCAAATGACCACCGAAAGCAAGGGGAATGGGACCACAATGTTTACTTTATGTCAGTCATGTTTCATCCGTGTCATCCATGTGATTGGAGTGCTGAGTACCAGCATGGAACAAGAGGGGCATGACTGGAGGGCAGGCACTCAGCTGTGCCTGCTGTAGTAAACAAGCTAGAAGTTACTCCCCTCCCCAGAAGTGCCAGACTCTGAGTCCTGTGCAAATCCATGCTTGCAGTGGCTGAAGCTGGTGAGAAGACTCTTCTCAATGCTCCCACTCCTTTCCGATATTTACCTGTGCCCTCCTCCAGGGAGGCTTCTCTTCCTGACTTTCTGGGTGCCTGCGTGCTAAGTCACTTCAGTTGTGTCCTACTCTGTGTGACCCTGTGGATTGTAGCCTGCCAGGCTCCACTGTCCATGGAATTCTCCAGGCAAGAGTATTGAAGTGGGTTGCTATGCCCTCCTCCAGGAAATCTTCCCGACCCAGGGATCAAACCCAGGTCTCTTGCTTCTCCTGCATTGGCAGGCGGGTTCTTTACCACTAGTGCCACATGGGAAGCCCCATCTATCTGGGTAAACTGCATCAAAGGGAGCTTCCCTCTGCACGGGCTCAGTGCCTGGTTTGCTTTTTCTGAAATCAGCCTCTCACACTGAACACCAATGAATGATTTCGCCAGAAAATAGCTTATTGCCTTAGGTGTTCAGATGATATTTATTTCCCTTCCCTCCTGGAGTGTCTTCCGCTCTGTCTCTGTTATTAGGTAAAGGCCCACTCCAGCCCCTGCTGGAGTCTGTATCCATTGTACCAGTTGACAGTCTGTGCTTTCCACAGCCCTTCCCTTGACCACGGATTTCTTGTTTACCTTCTTTTTTAAAATTAATTTTTATTGAAGTATAGTTGCTTTATGGGCTTCCAGGTGGCTTAGTGAGTGGTAAAGAATCTGCCTGCCAAGCCAGGAGACGCAAGAGACCCGAGTTTGATCCTTGGGTCAAGAAGATCCCCTGGAGTAGGAAACGGCAACCTACTCCAGGGGATTCTTGCCTGGAATATCCCATAGACAGAGGAGCCTAGTGGGCTGCAGTCCGTGAGATCACAAAGAGTAGAACGCGACTGCGGCTGAGCACACAGCACAGACCCAATTGCTGTACCATGTTGTATTAGTTTCTGCTGTACAGCAAAGTGAGTCAGCTGTTGACGTTTACATATATCCCCTCTTCTTTGGATTTCCTTCCCATTTACGTCACCACCGAGCATCGAGTGGAGTTCCCTGTGCTATGCAGCAGGTTCTCATTAGTTATCTATTCTGTACGTGGTACCAATAGTGTATATCTGTCAATCCGAATCTCCCAATTCCTCCCACACCCACCCTTTCCCTTCGTATCCGTACAGTCATTCTCTACGTCTGTGTCTGTATTTCTGCTTTGATCCTCTGATCCTCTTACCTTTTTTCTAGATTCCACGTACATGCATCAGTATACGATATTTAGTTTTCTCTTTCTGACTTCCTTCACTCTGTATGACAGCCTCGAGGTCCATCCCCTCTTTGCTCACTCTTTACAGTGCGCTGCAAACATAACGTGCTGAGCTTCCCACTCATCATGCCATAGGGGCTCAACAGCATTTCTCTCTCATTGGTTTCTCCGAGGGACCCAGGTATTGGCGAGCCTCTTTCGCTACACATAAAATGGACTAGATCATTGACAACTTTTCTTGTAAACTTTTGAGTAGTCAACCGTGTCTACAGAGGATAGTGTTACCAGATCACAAAGTACGCTGCAAAGCCTGAAAACAGTAAATCCATAGCCACTCATCTCAGCACACTTTCTTCCTTGTCTTCCTTCAGTCCATGAAATAAGAGCTTCCCTGAATGTCTGAGGCCCAAACCTTTGATGCAAGTCAGTGTGAAGGAAAAGATGAGTATGATGAGGATTTTTTTTAAACATTAAAAAAGGAAAAACTCAGGGCTAGAGGGGATGAAAATGGTGCTGACATCTCAAAGAGTAAAATGAAGCTCACCTCTGGCCCTGAAAAGCTTTCTTCACAGGCTAATGAGGAGATGATTAAGAGGATGAGAGAGCAGTGAAGTATGCTCATTTCCTTCAGATGAAAAGCTGGGCAGGACTGTGTCCGTGAGCCAAATAAATTGTGTTTAAAGTGAACCAACTCTGACTTCACAAGCATTGGGTCTGACTGGCCTCGTATCATTACCTTTCTTAATGAAATGTTTCCCTTTGTTGCCTTCATACAGAAAATGAGCCCTAAATAATATTAAAGCTCTTAATTCAATATAGATTCTACCAGTTTATCCTTTAAAAGTAAAAAGTAAATCTACCCAGGGTAAGAAAGATAATTTTAAATTATTTAGCAGAAATGGCTGTTGAATGTTTTCAGTGGTTTGGTTCAAAGGGTTTCTGTATAATTCCAGCCATAAACGAGAAAAGTTTTTGAAGCCTGGATGAATATTTAAATGTTGTTGTTTCAAATGGTTGCCCCATTTGATGGTTTACAAGTTCTGAAAAGACTCTACATAATGGGCAAGTCGCCACTTTACTTTTGATTGATAATCTGGACAAAGGGTAATATTGTAATACTTTTTATAAAACCAAAGTACATATTAATCTACATAGATTCCACATAAATTAACCACACTGTTACTAATAACAAGGTTTTTTGTGAAAAGCAATGAGTTTAAATGCTAAAATAACGGAACATATCTATAGGTATAGTTGAACAAGCCATCTTAGGAAAGAAGGAATCTAGGTGAACCTTGCTTTAAGGGAAAAAAAAATCAATATTTGTTGATAGGGGTGTGTGTGCGCTTAGTTGCTTCAGTCATGTCCCACTCTCTGTGAGCCTAAGGACTGTAGCTCACTAGGATCCTCTGTTCACGGGATTCTCCAGACAAGAATACTGGAGGGAGTCGCCATGCCCTCCTCCATGGGATCTTCCTGACCCAGGGATCGAACCCATGTCTCCTGCATCTCCTGCTTGGCAGGTGGATTCTTGACCCACTGAACCACCTGCACAGCTCATATTGATTGGTACATCAATAATTCTTGCTATCAGAATAGAAAAGGAGTTGTTTTTATTATCTTTCAACATGTAACAAAGTATGCCAAAACTTAGTGGTATAAAACACATGTATTTTGCTTGCAGTTTTGTAGGTTAGGAATTTGTAAAATTCCTGGGCAATCTGCCTGCTCCGTGTGGTGTTCACTGAGGTGCCTGGAGATGGAAAATCCACGTCCAGGGTGGCGTCATCACCGCACATGTTTGGCACCTAGGCTGGCGTGGCTGGCGCAGTAGCTCTTGGTCACTTTTGGTTCAGGCAGTTCGCTTTCCACTGGGCCTGTAGGTGTGGCTGGCTTGAGCTTCCTCACAGCATGGTGGTCTCAAGGTTCTCTAACCTCTTATGCTGTGACTGGCTTTTCTCAGAGCAAATATCAAAGACTTGGGAAGTGGGAGCTACCTGATTTCCAAGTCGCAAGCCCCAAAGCTGGCAGTTCCAGGGTAATCTACTCTTTAAGCAATTTATGAAGGCCTGGACAGTTCAGTAGAAAGAAAATCAACTGCACCTCTTAAAGCAAGGTCATTGTTATTCTAGCACAGGAGTATGAAGTGAATGAAGGGAAAGTTGCTTGGTTGTGTCTCTTTGCGACCGCACAGACTATATAGTCCATGGAATTCTCCAGGCCAGAATACTGGAGTGGGTAGCTGTTCCCTTCTCCAGGGAATCTTCCCAACGCAGGGATCGAACCCAGGTCTCCTGCATTGCAGGCAGATTCTTTACCAGCTGAGCCACCAGGAAACCCCAATAAGTATATTATGAATATATTCTTTAGTTTGCAAAATAATTCACTCCTGTTTCTTTTATGTAATGACGATTCCAAGGACATCTAGAATATTCTGTCACTTAAGAATAGTTATTCACATCTAATGTACAAGAAACATGTTACTGTACAAAAGGAAAGTACAAGTGCACACATCTCTGCTTTGGTCAGTAACTGAAGTGTATATTAGTAAAACTAGCATTCCCGTTTTTCAGAGGTGTTTAACACCTGGCTATCACTGGGTTTGGTTTTTATTTTTATTTTCCTAATCTGACTTCAGCATCTAAAAGTCTACCAAAAAAACTTCTGTGCCAACAAAAAACTGCTTCAAAAATGAGGTTCTGAATATCAGAAGGTACTCTAAGATTTAATTCACCTGGGCCAGTGTTGGGACTCTGAAAGGAACTATTGCTTGTCACTTTAATTATGTGCTTGTTAAGTTGATAAGTGGGAAGATGTTCTGTACTTGAAAATTTCCAAGAGAACATAAAACTGTTGTTTCTCCTACAGCTTTTCCTATTTCTCTGCAGAGGGGTCAGCCCAGGAAAAATCTTTGAGTATTCAGTTCTTCTCAGGCTTTCTCCACACGATGATGGATGGCAGACCTCAGGGCTGGGGAGCACAGATGGAGTGTCAGCCCTGCCAAGGCAGACAGCCAACCTCAGAGGCCCAGATCTATTGGTACTGATATGTTTCCGAAGGGCCAGTTTCTGCGGCTCAGTCCACACTGTCTGGCACTCACAGCAGGCAGTGTGCTCATAACGACTCTCTCTACCTAAGCATCCTAGCGACACATCAACTCAGCACATAGAAATGGATGAAAGAGCAAGTGGAGTTTATCTAAACTTGGAGGATGGCAGAGGGTCCACAGCAGCACAGAGGCTCATCACAGTGTTTACTGAGGCCAGTACCCTTTCAGCATCAGCATAAATCCAGATGTCAATAATAAACTCCTCTGCCTTTATATACAACTGACCAAACAGAAACCACGCAGTTTTTAACAGTCGTTTTTAAAACTTTTCATTTTATATTGGAGTAAATGCATGCACAGGGCTTCCCTGGTGGCTCAGATGGTAAAGAATCTGCCTGCAATGGCAGGAGACCTGGGTTCGATCCCTGGGTCCGGAAGATCCCCTGCAGAAGTAAATGGCAACCTACTCCGGTATTCCTGCCTTGGAGAATTCCATGGACAGAGGAGCCTGGAGGGCTACAGTCCATGGGGTAACAAAGAGTTGGACACGACTGAGTGACTGATACTTTCACTTTTCAAATGCATGTACGCATAGTTGATTAACACTGTTGTGTTCATTTCAGGTGTACAGCAGAATGATTGCATTATACACATATATGTATCTACTCTTTTTCAACTTCTCTTCCCATTTAGGTTGTTACATGACATTGAGCAGAGTTCCCTGTGCAATACAATAGGTTTTTGTTGTTTTTTCACTTTCTGGTCTTTACAGTGGCACCTCTGTTCCTGCCCTATAGTATAGTACTTAAAATAGTACTATTTGTACAATTTCTTTAGGTATTATTGAAGGATAGTATTTGCCTACCTAACTAAAGAGACCTTTGAATCTTGCAAAAGTCAAGTTGCTTGTTCAAGATCTTACTGTTTGTTTCAAGGAGTAAGTTCTGGCAGTGTTGTTCAGCTACTATATCATGTCCAACTCTTTGCAACACCATGAACTGCAGCACACCAGGTTTCCCTGTCCTTTACCATCTTCCAGAGTTTGCTCAGACTCATGTTCATTAAGTCTATCTCATCCTCTGTTCCCACCTTCTTCCCTTGCCCTCAGTCTTTCCCAGCATCAGGGTCTTTTCCACTGAGTCAGCTCCTCCCATCAGGTGGCCAAAGTATTGGAGCTTCAGCATCAGTCCTTCCAGTGAACACTCAAGGTTGATTTCCTTTAGGAATGACTGGTTTGATCTCGTTGCAGTCCAAAGGATTCTCAAGAGTCTTCTCCGACACCACAATTTGAAAGCATCAGCTCTTCAGTGCTCAGCCTTTTGTATGGTCCAACTCTCACAACCATACATGAGCATTGGTAAAACTATAGCTTTGACTAGATGGACCATTGTCAGCAAAGTGATGTCTCTGCTTTTAATATGCTGTCTAGGTTTGTCATAGCTTTACTTCCAAGGAGGAAGCATCTTTTAATTTCATGCCTGCAGTCACTATCCACAGTGATTTTGGAGCCCAAGAAGATAAAATATGTTACTGTTTCCACGTTTTTGCCATGATCTTAGTTTTTTGAATGTTTAGTTTCAAGTTCTTTTTCATTCTTCTCTTACCCTCATCAAGAGGCTCTTCAGTTCCTCTTTGCTTTCTGCCATTAGAGTGGTATCATCTACTTATCTCTGGCATTGAGATCCTCTGGTTTCTAGAAAAGCTCTCCCTTTCTATTTAGGTCACATTAGACCGCTGACAGTTCCATAGCTGCTGGTCAATACCAGATGTGGGCAGGGATTTGGACCACACACCCTGGGCTCTAATATCATGTCATCTGAGCTTGCAACTGGGGAGAGTCTTGCCATGTCAGTGTGTGTTTCATCAAACCAGTTTGTATTTGGAAAGAGTTACAACATGAGGAGGAGAGAAGAGGAATTCACCAAAGTAAAAGGCTATTTCTCACTTAGAAATTCTAAGGGAGAGCAAGAGAGACGGAAGTGATGGTAAAAATATCAAGAAACTCTCCAAGGCTGAACTTTATAATATTTGTGTAAACAAAGCCGCTGACCTTGAGAATATTTAGAAATATTGTATGTTACCAGGGAACACCTGACATGGAACATTCATAAAGAGAAGCACCTGGCGACACGTTACATTGCTGTTTCCCAAGAAGTGAAGTGAGAACCTTATACATGTCATTGCGTTATGCCCTCAAAACATTTGGGGTTGTTGTTAAAGTATATTTAATTAAAATATAAATTAAATTATGTTATTATTAAAATTTTGTTTAATCACAATTACCCTAAGTAGGAACTAGTATTAACCCCATTTCCAGATAAATACAATTTAAAGAGGGTAAATAAATCACATTGATTAAGCAGAAGAGCCCTTCACCATTCTACTGACCTGCCCCAAATTGGAGAAGGCAATGGCAACCCACTCCAGTACTCTTGCCTGGAAAATCCCATGGACAGAGGAACCTGGTAGGCTGCAGTCCATGGGGTCGCTAAGAGTCGGACACAACTGAGCGACTTCACTTTCACTTTTCACTTTCATGCATTGGAGAAGGAAATGGCAACCCACTTCAATATTCTTGCCTGGAGATTCCCAGGGACGAGGGAGCCTGGTGGGCTGCCGTCTTTGGGGTCGCACAGAGTCTGGACACAACTGAAGCGACTTAGCAGCAGCAGCCCCAAATTATTTATATTGCTCAGAAAAAGTGCAAATCTCTGGGTTCATAGTCTAATCCTGTTAGTCACTAACTGGAATCTTGAGACTGTTTCAAAAAATATTCTGAGACTCTTTCTCCACTGGAAAATGGAAGTGATTTTCATCTACTCCATGAATTGCCGAGTGAGAAATTGTTATGCAATGAGGGAAGCTTGATGAGATTCCATGACAGACTTCATTACACACTAATGGAAGAAGCTAGAAGAGAAAGTATGTTTGGAGATTAGTCTATGTCTGATTGTAAAATTACAGGATGTATGTCACGTGTGTTTGTGTGTGTGGGTTGATCACTCAGTCATGTCCGAGTCATGTCTTTGCAATCCCACGGACTGTAGCCCTCCAGGCTCCTCTGTCCATGGACTTCCCCAGGCAAGAATACTGGAATGAGTTGCCATTTCGTTCTCCATTATGTCACATATGTGTAATGCATTGTATGTATGTATATGCATGAAGTGAACATTACTCAGTTGGGTCTGACTCTTTGCAACCTCATGGACGGTAGCCTGCCAGTCCCCTGTGTCCATGGATTCTCCAGGCCAGAATACTCGAGTGGGAGGCCGTTCCCTTCTCCAGGGCATCTTCCCAACTCAGGAATCGAACCCAGGTCTCCCACATTGCAGGCAGATTCTTTACCATGTGAGTCACCAGGGAAGTCCCCAATATATATGCATGCACACACACATATATATGTGTATACCTACTATTTTTATAAGTGAGAAATCTGTATTCAGGTCAAGAAGCAACAGTTAGAACTGGACATGGAACAACAGACTGGTTCCAAATCAGGAAAGGAGTACGTCAAGGCTGTATATTGTCACCCTGCTTATTTAACTTATATGCAGAGTACATCATGAGAAATGCTGGGCTGGATGAAGCACAAGCTAGAATCAAGATTGCTGGGAGAAATATCAGTAATGCAGATATACAGATAACACCACCCTTATGGCAGAAAGCAAAGAAGAACTGAAGAGCCTTTTGATGAAAGTGAAAGAGGAGAGTGAAAAAGTTGGCTTAAAACTCAACATTCAGAAAACTGAGATCATGGCATCTGGTCTCATCACATCATGGCAAATAGATGGGGAAACAATGGAAACAGTGAGAGACTTCATTTTGGGGGGGGAGCTCCAAAATCACTCCAGATGGTGACTGCAGCCATGAAATTAAAAGACGCTTACTCCTTGGAAGGAAAATTATGACCAACCTAGACAGCATATTAAAAAGCAGAGACATTACTTTGCCAAGAAATGTCAGTCTAGTCAAAGGTATGATTTTTCCAGTGGTCACGTATGGATGTGTGAGTTGGACTATAAAGAAAGCTGAGCGCTGAAGAATTGATGCTTTTGAACTGTGGTGTTGGAGAAGACTCCTGAGAGTCCCTTGGACTGCAAGGAGATAAAACTAGTCCATCCTAAAGGAAATCAGTCCTGAATATTCACTGGATGGCCTGATGCTGAAGCTGAAGCTCCAGTACTTTGGCCACCTGATGGGAAGAACTGACTCATTGGAAAAGACCCTTATGCTGGGAAAGATTGAAGGTGGGAGGAGAAGGGGACGACAGAAGATGAGATGGTTGGATGGCATCATCGACTCAATGGACATGAGTTTGAGTAAGCTCCAGGAGTTGGTGATGGACAGGGAATCCTGGCGTGCTGCAATCCATGGGGTCACAAAGAGTCGGACACGACTGAGCGGCTGAACTGAAAACATACATGGGCTTCTCTGGTGGCTCAGACAGTAAAGACTCTGCCTGCAATGTGGGAGACCCGAATTCGATCCTTGAGTCGAGAGATTCATACAACTATATATGTGCACAAAATTTTCTTTTCAGTAGAAGTGACATGAGATACAGAGATGTGATACAAATGCCCTGCTCATTATTGGTGAGACATCATTGGATTGTCACATATGTACCTGTGGTTTTACAAAAGATGAGAAGCAATCACCTCAATCTTGGAAGTAGTTCTATACTTCAGCACTGAAATGTAATATATAAATCGATATATATTATATATTTAATATTTTCCCATGACATCATATAACACCAAGCCTAAAATAGAGTGCCAAATTCATAGTAGGTACTAAGTAAATTGGAAAAGACCCTGATGCTGGGAGAAATTCCAGGCATGAGGAGAAGGGGATGACAGAGGATGAGATGGTTGGGTGGCATCACTGACTCAGTCAGTGGGCATGAGTTTGAGCAGACTCTGGGAGATGGTGAGGGACAAGGAAGCCTGGCATGCTGCAGTCCATTGGGTCGCAAGGAGTCAGACACAACTTACTGATGGAACAACAACAACTAAATAAATACTAATCTACTAAAAAAAACTTCAGAATCTGAAGGTCTTTCTGACGTTCTGCTCCTGAAAAACTATGATCAGGTACTTAGCACTTAAAATAAGCAGTTCATTCATTCAAGCAAACAATTTGATAAATAATAGGCAGCTAGTTTTTTAAGTCTATACAAATATTTTTTAAAATAATTTATTTAAGCTAACTTTCAAACCTAGAGACTGATTAAGTGCAGCTTATGGATCAATATTGCACTCCTAACTCCTCCCTACCTTTTCACCCCAACTATTTTTTGTTCTCTCATTATTTATTTGCCACTAGTACGTCAGTGATTTGGCAAAGTTATTTAAGAAATTTCTACCATATTTTCTTACCTGAAAATAGGTTTAAAATTCATAATACATAATTATGTATTTGTAAACATAATAAAATATTCATAATACATAATACAAGCCTCATAATACTGTGAAGATAAAATAATTAACATCTATAATGTGCTGATAACAGCAGTGAGCACATAGATACTGTTTAATAAACATTAGCTACTGTTATTAGCATGATTACAATAATAGAACTCTGTTAATACCACTTAGAAAAATAGTGGAAGTAAAATTCAAATTGTTTCTGCTTTCAGTTGAAATATAAGAGGTAGGTAGGTAGAAATAGATAGATAGTATATCGATAAACAGATAGTGGTGTTTATCTTCTCCTTTTCCAGTACGGTGTGTGTGTATATACACATCTTGTACACACACTGTACTGGAAAAAGGAGGAGAAAACAGAAAAGAACAAGTTTTGGGGAAATCCTCTATGATTTGTTCCCAGGGTTAACATAGCCATAGGTACCAGTGGTTAAGACAAGAAGTCAGTCCATCTAACACCAAAGTCAGCGTTTATTTCACTATATCATGCCGTTTCCTCTGGGAAGAGATTGACGAAGAAAATCTTGCATTTAGGTGAATTTTATATATTCATGTTCCAAAGATAAGCCAGAATTTTTGGAATACTAATATCCAAAACAACAGTAATTTTTTTAGAGATATTGATAAAGGTATTTTTTTCTCCCATTACCCAAGTACATATTCTGTAGATTACTTTTCTCATAAGTCTTTCAATAAGATAGCTAATGATGACAATAGTGGTGACCTGGGGTTTAGGTTTTCTCTGCAAATCAACTAGAACTGTAACCTGGTAATCCCACCTCTCATGGAGGCATCCAAAGCGAGTAAATCGTAAAGCCCCTTCTCTAAAGTAAACAAAATTAAAACCCTACCTCCTTCCACTTTTCCTAAGAAGTAAAAAAGTACTACAGATTCTCATTATCTAGAAATATTGCCAGCATTTTTCCATTAAAAGCTAAGTGAAACAAAACGGTATTAAAAAAGAATTCGTAAGAGTTCACATTATATTATCTGGTAGCTGTGCTACTCTCCCTGCCCTTTCTACTCTTTTTTTTTTAATGAGTAGCATGTGCACAGTAATTTTCCTTGTCATGATTCTATGCCTCCTTCATAGTGCATTTTGCCAAAGAAACATCGGACATAAATGAACATTCTCAGGTATCCTAGCAACAGGATGTGATTAATAATACCTCTCAGAGCAGGGCAGATAAAATGCCTGTGAGTGAACGCACACTCAGAATTGGCGACTGAGAAATTGGTGTGCAGTAGGGAAGCTTGATAAGATTTTATGACACTTCTACACACCGATGGAAGCAGGTAGAAGAAAGGGCATATTGTGGAGATGAGACTATGTCTGGTTGTAAAATTACAAGATGTGAGACAGGTACATATATGTAATGCCTTATACGTACGTGTACATATTGACATACATTGCATATGTATGTGCATTTGTGTACATATATATACATGTATACCCACTATTTGTATATGCATACACACAAATACCTATGTATGTATGCACAACATTTTCTTTTCATTAGAAGTGACATAAGATTCTGAGTTGTGATACAAATGCCCTGCTCATTATTGGTGAGTCATCACTGGCTAGGCATTTATGTGCATGTTGTTTGAAAAGACCAGAAACCATTACTTCAATTAAGGAACTATTTCCGTAATGAAGTACTGAAATGTGCTACAAGTGGGTATATACTTAATGTTTCCCCTTGAAACCATATCAACACCATGTCTAAAACAGCTTTTAAAAATATCGACTCAGTTTATATAAATAAATCATCATGAGATGTGACATTTTAATTTCAACTAAATACATTTTCTCAGAAAAAAGTTAGACCCTTCAAATTCCATTTTTATGAGATTACCGTCCATTTTGGTTCCTCACAGGTGAAGTGCTATATCCAGTTTAAGACAGAAGTAAGGTGCGCACAGTACTTTAATGTTTTGTTCTTCAAGTAGAATCTCTGGTACAATAAAGCACAACTAGGGCAAAATGCATGTTCATTATTCTGAAAGCCTCTCTTAATTTATCACCTACTTTTCTAACGTAATAGTTTTCTAGGTTGTCAGTTGTAATGTAAATACTTGGTAAAAGCTCTGTTCTTGGTTATACTTGCACTCAGTGTTAGCAGCACTGAAATTGATTTTGTGTTCTTTAGCATTTAAGGAGGGTTGGGATATTAAACAACTCTATGTCCACTCAATCCCAAGCATCTGTGCTCCAGGCACCGTGAGTCATGAGCAGACAGAGAGAGGCAAGCATATACCTCTTATCCTAAAGGAAAACACAGTCAAGTTGGGAAATAAACATGCAACTGATTATAAACCAAGCACTGGAGTTAGTGCTGTAGCAAAGGAACAAATGAAAGGCTAAAGTGAAAGTGAAAGTTGCTCAGTCATGTCCAACTCTTTGCAGCCCCATGGACTGTATGGTTTTCCCAGGCCCAGTTACTGGAGTGGGTAGCCTTTCCCTTCTCCAGGGGATCTTCCCAACCCAGGGATCGAACCAGGGTCACCTGCATTGCAGGCTGTTTGTTTACCAACTGAGCTATGAGGGAAGCCAAAGGCTAAAGTAGCATAGAAAGAAGGGCAATTAATTCTGCAGGGGATGGGAAACTGGGGGGAGTGACACAAAGCCAGAGACAGCACAGAAGGGCCTGCATCTGAGCTAAGCTCTGAAGGATGAATAGAGTTTTGATGGCCAGGAAGGACATTATCGAATATTCCAGGAAGTAGAAACATGCACAGGGAGCTGGAGGGGGAGGTCCAATTCCTGGTATATTGGTCAGTGTTCTGTACGGTGTTTCAGGGGTTGTAGCAGAAGGTAGGTCATGACCAAGCCTTCCAGGGTCATCAGTTGCATATGAGACAATGTGTATTTTAATCTTTAACAGGGATCGGACCACAAAGGATGGAAAAACCATCCATAAAACTGATGAAATCAGTTGGGAGCCTATAGAAAATAACCCCAGGAAGAATTATCAAGTTTATGAACCAGGTCAGTGGCAGTGAGAAAGGAGAGGTCAGCTCTGAAAGGCCCTGTAGAGAGAACAGAATGGTCTGAGGGTGAGTGAATGGCAGTTGCTGATGAGTCTTAGGTTTTATGTCCGGTTGCCTGAGCAGGATAGCACAAAAGATAAGCAGTTTTGGAGGGGAATATAATGATTTAAGTTAAGGACTTTTGTGAAGTAGAAAATGCAGATATAGATATTTCCAGTGGACCTAACACCTAGGTAGATTTTGGAGCTAAAGATGTAGGTCTCGGCATCATCTCTTGCCAGTGATGGTGAACACCAGTGATGGTGAACACTGAGAGATAAAATTACCCATACAGAGCAAGATAAAGAGACTTAAAAAGACACCTAGAGGGTTATCTACAGTTAAGTGGTATAATCTCTGTGTCTCTTGATAAATATAAGATTGTCTTATTTATCCAGTGTTAATTTTTCTAATGTGAAGTTTAGTGTATATGTAACTAAGAACAGAAATCTGTTTCCTGTACCAGAACTAATACCATAATAAAACTAATACATAACATTTATATAGAACGCCACAGTTTACAGACCCCTTTCGTATGACATAAGGGCAGGGAACTGTTTGAGATCTCAGTGAAAAATCGTTATCAGCAATGCCTTCCAGCCTCACTTCTGAAACCTTAAATGCCAGTATTTTGTAAAAATCCTCCATTTCCTGCTGGCTCTGCATATGAAATTACTTCATCCTCACAACATTCCAAATAAGCAGGCTCTGATCTCTACTTCACAAATGAGAAAGGCAGGGAGACTGATTGATCTGCAAAAATTAACATCCTTGAATGCATATACCCTGTGGCTCAGTCGATAAAGAGTCTGTCTGCAATGCAGGAGACCCAGGTTCAATTCCTGGGTCAGGAAGATTCCCCTGGAGAAGGAAATGGCAACCCACTCCAATATTCTTGCCTGGAGAATTCCATGGAGAGGAGCCTGGTGGACTGCAGTCCATGGGGTCACAAAGAGTCAGACACAACGGAGTGACTAACACACACACACATGCATATTCTAGTAAATGATAAATTAACCCAAACTTTCATAATAAAATTACCCCATAAGTATTAGTTGTGTATTACTGAATGACAATTTACCCAAAACTTAGCAGTTGAGAACAGCAGCAGACATTTTTCATGTCACAGATTCCGTGGGGAACTCTGGAGTGACTGATTGGGTGGTTCTGAGTCAGGGTCTCCCATGAAGTTACAGTCAAGATGTGCTGAGCTGCAACCATGTGAAGGTTTGACTGGGGCTGCAGAAGGGGTTGCTCATTAGCCTCGCAAGTTGATGAAGACTGCTGGCAGGAGGCCTCAGTTTCTCAATGGCTGCTAGAAGCCTCAGTTGCTCATTGGCCATTCCGGAGGCCTTAATTCTTCACTGGCTATTAGCTAGAGGCCTCAATTGCACATTGGCTGTTCTGGAGTTCTCCGTTCCTCATTGGCTATTGACAGGAGGTCTCAGTAATATTGACAGGAGGCCTCAGTTTTTTGCTGCGTGGGTCTCTCCTTAGGAAGAGTGTCTTCTTAACGTATTATCTGGTTTCTCTCCAAGGAAGTAATCTGAGAGAGAACAAAACAGAAGCCATAATGTTTTTTGAGGTACAGCCTTGGAAATCACATTATTTCTACAAAATCCTACTGGTTATACAAGTCAATCTGATTCAGTGTGGGAGCAGACAACACAAGGATACAAATGCCTGGAGAAGGGAAGATCATCGGATCACCTTCGAGACTGTCTACC
The DNA here is from genome assembly GCF_023091745.1 of Budorcas taxicolor. Taxonomy (NCBI): domain Eukaryota; kingdom Metazoa; phylum Chordata; class Mammalia; order Artiodactyla; family Bovidae; genus Budorcas; species Budorcas taxicolor. The sequence goes on from NC_068931.1 coordinate 30,414,493, forward strand.
ATAACCCATTATTTACCTTCAGTACTTTCATTGTGAGCCTTCAGGATTTATGACTCATACAAGTTAAAGACTCTCAAAGGAAAATAGTTTTTAATGTCTTTTTTTAAATTATTTTTTTAATAATTCAGGACTTGAATAACATTTTTGTAAAAATTCAGGAAAATGTTTGAGGCCCTTAGGATACAAAAATTTATAATCAAAAGTACATAGTGGCTTGCCCAATAAAATTCTTGAATGAGGAAATACCCCATCACACTTGATAATGAATGAAACCTTTAAATGTGCTATTCATGCCATTTATCTATTTGAATCATTGAAACAAATTGCATCAAACAAGTCCTCTGAAAATCACTCAAATGAATAGAACATGAAATTAATCAGAATGCCAGTTAAATAAATTCTCCCCTTTGGGCAGCTACACAAGGGAAGGCTTATATGTTTTCCACCTTATAGTTTAAAGGCCTTGTAGGAAGTTTACATGCAGCTTCCATAACCTCTCAGTAACCAGCTCCATCTGTGAAAAGTTAATAACTAACAAGAAAGTGATGGCTAGAAGGGTAGCCTTTACCTACCCATCACAGAATCAAGGCTCTCACCTCAACACCATTGCCCTGGTGCCAACCTTCTGACCTAAGCTCATAAACATGCTAAGGTATCCCAGAAACCTGACTTAACTCCTGCTCAAACTATCGCCCCATCTCACTCATGTTTGGCAAGTATCATGGACAAGTCATTTCCTCCTCGGCCTCATCTTCCTCATCACCCACTACCCTATAGACCTTCAAGGCCTCTTGTGTTCCCCACCCTCTCTCTGCTAAAACTCCTCTCTCACAGTCTAGCAACAACCTCGTTAACTCAGCTGCTTTGGATGCTGTTGGTAGCCCCACTCCATACTTCCTAAAACTTTATTTGTGGTACCTGACTCTGTTCGGTTGGTCTTGTGGAGCTCTGCTTCCTCTGTCTTCTCGTCATCCTCCATCACAAAGCACAAATCGCGGTTTTTGCTTCTTGGTCCCTGTCTTCAGTCTGGCCCCCTGTTCTGTCTGCCTGTATATTTCCATTTCCCCTTTCAGCTCTAGCCACTTTCTTAAGGTGGCCATTTTCTACGCTGTATTTTCAATTCCAATTGCCCTCCCAAGCTCCAAGTCCCTGTAGCACTTCACACTCATTAAGCCTAAAACTGAACTCATCATTCCCATGTCCCTATCATGTTTACCGTTTCCCTGAATTGCATCACCACACCCAGAGACACCTAGATAGCCATTCATTTTGACCTTTCCTTTTCCCTTGCACTTCACAGTTTGTAGACCCCTGGGCCCTGTGAGCTCTGCCTTCCTGCCATCTCCTCTCTGCACCCATCACTTCCCTCCTCTTTCCTCCCACTGACATACTCAACCTCTTGCCCAACTTCTCAGATAGCCCTTCTCCTGTGCAAAACTCTGTTCATTTGAGTTCTTAAGGCAAGTCCTAAAGGTGACCCTTCTTGCTCAAGTAGCCCTGTCCTACAAAACCCATAGGTCTTCCCAGGTGGCACTTGTAGTAAAGGATCTGCCTGCCAATGGGATTTCAGACAGTAAAGAGTCCGCCTGCAATACGGGAGACCCTGTGTTGATCCCTGGGTCAGCAAGATTCCCTGAAGAAGGAAATGGCAACCCACTCTAGTATTCTTGCCTGGAAAATCCCACGGATGGAGGAGCCTGGTGGGCTACAGTCCATAGGGTCACAAAGAGTCAGACACGACTGAGTGACTTCACTTTCACTTTGCCAATGAAGGAGACGTAAGAAACACATGCTCAGTACCTGGGTTGGGAAGTTCCCCTGGAGGAAGGCATGGCAACCCACTCCAGTATTCTTGCCTGGAGAATCCCAGGGACAGAGGAACCTTATGGCTACAGTCCATAAGGTCACAGAGTCAAACATGAATGAAATGACGTAGCATGCGTGTATGAATGCACAGAACCCATACTATTTCTTTGGTCAAGAATCAATCCTTTCCTGATTTAAAATTCCCCATATTACATATGTCTTCAAGGTTCAAATCAAATACTGTTTTCTCCATAACTTCATGGGCACCCCTTTATTTCTTAAAACTAATCATTTCACCCCTTAATATTTTAAACATTTATACCATGGACAGAGGAGCCTGGTGGGCTACAGTCCACAGCGTTGCAGAGTCAGACATGACTGAGCAACTGCACACACATCCACGCACGCACATACCCTTTGAGGTCACATCTTGTTTCATGTTGTATTGTCTGTCCTTTATCTTCCCAAGTAGGTCATAAGAGGGCACAGTCTTATCTTAGTTACATGTTTACCCCCACATGGAACATGGGGATTTATTCTATGGGTGGGGTTTGCACCCTTAATTTTACTCTTGAGTAAATGGCTCTAACGAGATTTTTTTTTAACCCAGCAGCATATTTAATGCATATTCATTAATTTTTGACTTTTGTAAATTGATTTGAAAATATTGTTCAGCCCTTTCCTCTGTGCCCGTCATCTCGGGAAAAATGTTGAACATGGCTGACCTAGTGACTGTGTCTGGAAATTGTGATAAACTGGGCTTCTGTCTTAGTTACATCATTTTCTCATGGCTGCATATTGCAACTGATCTGCCACTTCTTATTGCAGGGAGAGTAGAGAAGAGAAGAGAACAAAGAGCAACTTCAGGTAAGATGTTGACTAATTGGCCTCAGCTTTATGTCATGTTTTTACTTCCACCTTGAAAAAAAACACAACCGATTTGCATTACAGTATTCAAAAACTCACCTTAAAAATGTAGTAGTTTATAAATCTAGACTTGATTGACTTTGAATTAAGGAAAATAAATGAACACATTTTGCTTTTTCACTTTCACATAAGTCATGTCCTTTTCATCCTACCTTTCTATTCAAATGAAAATGAGATGGCATGTTATTCAATTTTTCCATGATTACCTATTTAAAAAGTAAGTGTTGCAACCACCAACTTCAAAATGTGAAGGTTGTAACTGTTGACAACTGTTTCATTTCCCTAAATATCTGTGAACCTTAATTATTTTTCTTAAAGTCATTCATGTAGTTGATGTTTTTCAGGATGGTGTCAATTACTTAAGCAAGAAGAGTCTTTACATTTTGGCAGAATTTTAAGATTTCTCCACTTCTAAACCCTAATATATATGCAGAAGTGAATGGTTCTTTGGCACAGTGCCATTGCACATAGTAGGGGCCAATATTTGTTATCTGATACAGAAATACATTTTGACATTTCCATATTTTCATCACTAGGCTTTTGGCTTAAAGTCATGTATGGTTAGATAACGTTTCATTTGCCAGGTAAATATTTGCGTAAGGGCAACCTTCCAGTTCCCAGTGCCCTAAAATTGTCAGTATTCACAGAGGATTCTAATTTGGCATATGCACCCATGCCCACCACCCATCCTAAGACTTTTTAACCTTCATTTTTTTTTAATTGAGTGTTTTTTATTTTTATTTATTATTTGTTTTTTGGCTACATCTTGCCACATGTGGGATCTTAGTTCCTTGACCAGAAATCGAACCCTTGCACGCTACAGTGGAAGCATGGAGTCCTAAGCACTGGACTAACGGGGAATTCCCACCTCCCTTGCTAAGTATTCACCAACATGTTACTCCCAAATACTGTCTTCTTTCAGCTTCTTTTTTTTTTTTTTCTGATCTGGTAATGATGTGTTAACATTATGCATGTTTGCAAACAATGGAGTCAACAGAAAGCCAAAATTTGTGTTAATCCAAAACCAAAAATGTTAGTCTAAGCCCCTGTCTCTTTTCTCCTTCCCATTGTTAGTGTTCATCTCAGACACGATTTCTCTCTTAAATGTTATTGTTTGCCTTCTCCCTGTGGCTCTTTTAAAACCTTATCATGAATGCAAAAAAAAAAAAAAAAGTGAAGTCAAGAAAGTGTCTGGTGTCCTCACAGATGTGATCACCTCCATTATTGCTCCTTGGGGGAAAATTGTTTATACTGTTTCTGAACTGCTATTGCTATGATCCTGTAGGTATGGGCTTAAAGAAACTTTATTGTTGAGATGAAAGCTAAATTGGGCAAAGTGTTAAACCAGATGCCTCTTTAAGTCCCCTGCATGCTTGTGGATTCTAATATGCTATGTACCCAAGGTGACACAAAGGACTAGCAACAGAGGCAAGAAAAGAACTCAGATTTCTTCATTCCTTGTTCTTCCCAGAGTCCCAACCTCCTAAGCTTTCTTTTCAAATCAAAATGCAATCATTTCAATAAAGTGTTAGGTTTCTTGCTTAATAAAATATTTTTCAACAATTAAAAAGTCTTTTTAAGGCCAACAGTGATCCCCAGGGTTCTGAGGAAACTCCCTTCATTAATGGAGCTAACTTGCCTCAACTGATCCGCAGCTTGTCAGTATATTCTATTTCTATGAGAAAACCCAAGAAACTTTCTATGAGAAAGTGAAGTCAAGGATAACTGACACACAGAGCTCAAATTATTGGGGGAAATTTTTGGCTCCTCATCATTTCAAAGAACACAAATCCTGCCCTCAGGAAATCTGCATTCATAAAGACAGTCTGAGTTTTCAAAACTGAGACATAACCATTGCCAGTGTGGCCATAAGTATAACCATGTTCAGTTTGTGGTTTTTGTCTGAATGTCTGCATCTTTATAAAGCATGTGCATGAGATACCAATAACATCATAGGCATCCCTGCTTCTTGCTTCCTGCCTGGATTTCTTTGTATTCATTATCTTTCATTCTGCTCAGATTCTATGTCCTGCCTGCTGAATTAGACAATACACCCTTTTGCTTGGGGCTTCCCTGGTGGCTCAAAATGGCATTCCACTCCAGCACTCTTGCCTGGAAAATCCCAGAGATGGAGGAGCCTGATAGGCTACAGTTCATGGGGTCGCAAAGAGTCAGACACGACTGAGTGACTTCACTTTCACTTTCCCTGGTGGCTCAGACTATAAAGAATCTGCCTGCAATGTGGGAGACTTGGGTTCAATCCCTGGGTTGGGAAGACCCCCTGGAGGTGGGCTTGGCAACCCACTCCAGTATTCTTGTCTGGAGAATTCCATGGATGGAGGAGCCTGGTCCACAGGATCGCAAAGAGTTGGACATGACTGAGCAACTAAGCACAACCCAGCACCGTTTTGCTTATAGTGAGTGGGTCCATCTCCCAGCTGTAAGAGAAAGTATTTAGAAGAATAAATATGGCAGAGAAAAATAGGGAGTTCCAGGACCCTCAGTTTTGAGTGGCTGGTAATGGTAGTGGTTTAGTCACTAAGTTGTCTGATTCTTCAACCCCTTGGACTGTAGCTCACCAGGTTCCTCTGTCAGTGGGGTTTCCAAGGCAAGAAAGAAAGTGAAAGTGAAGTCACTCAGTCGTGTCCGACTCTTTGTGACCCCATGGACTGTAGCACACCAGACTCCTCCGTCCATGGGATTCTGAATACTGGAGTGGGCTGCCATTTCCTCCTCCAGGGAATCTTCCTGGCCCAGGGATCCAGTCTGTGTCACATGCACTGCAGCTGGTCTCCTGCACTGCAGCTGGATTCTTTACCTCTAAGCCAGCAGGGAAGCCCTACTGAGTGAGGAAGGTTGGCTGCTGCTGCTGCTGCTGCTGCTGCTGCTGCTGCTGCTAAGTCACGTTAGTCGCGTCCGACTCTGTGCGACCCCATAGATGGCAGCCCACCAGGCTCCCCCGTCCCTGGGATTCTCCAGTCAAGAACACTGGAGTGGGTTGCCATTTCCTTCTCCAGTGCATGAAAGTGAAAAGTGAAAGTGAAGTTGCTTAGTTGTGTCTGACTCTTCGCGACCCCATGGACTGCACCCCACCAGGCAGCTCCGTCCATGGGATTTTCCAGGCAAGAGTACCGGAGTGGGTTGCAAAGTCTTTGTTTAAAGAATCTTGCACTAAGATGAAAGTAACAGAGGTATGTTTTTACTCAAAAAGAGAAATAACTTCCTCACAAGGAAACTTCTCCAGGACTGGGAAGAATGAACTTATGTGAGTAATACTTTATAGAAGTTGGGCCATCACCTGCAAGGGATTTATTTTTATAATAGTTTTTAAAAAATTTTTATTACTGGAGTATAATTGCTTTATGATATGGTATTAATTTCTGTTGTATTCGAGAGATGTTGATAAGAAATTCCTGAAAAGTTGGTTGGATCATTCCTAAGGTTCTCAGTTTTGTGTCTGATACTACTTACTGTCAGTTCTTTATTAAAATAGCTCTACAATCTGCATATGGATCAACACTAAAAAAATTCCTAAATGGCTCATATTTCATTATATAACTGAATGAATCATGTTCCAAAGCTTGTTAGTTTAGACTGAGTTGTTTAGTAAAGACAGTGAAATAAAATTATTCTATAGCCCATTTAGCTTCTTGTGGGAGAAAGTTGTTTGTATCCTGATTGGAACCCTGGCTATAGTTTCAAGTATGATGCTCTTTTTGATAAGCCAGGAATGAGTCACAAGAGAGTATGGATAGCCTGATACCATTTTTCAAAAGCTATGGTAAGCTTAGCCATTTTCAAAAGATAATTCAAAGCATATGTATCTTGACATTGAATTTGGAAACCCATGTCAAATTCATAAAATGTGGCCAGCAACATCAAAGCTAAATTCGGCTCTTTGGGTTCGTAAAGAATATTAAAAATATATGGAGGTGAAATGGTAAATGAAAAATGCCAGGAGGCAATTTCCCAAGATCAACAATTATCTATTTGTCCTAACCAAAAAAATAGAAAAAAATAACCAGCTATGTTCCATAGATTTCTACATAAAAACTCTGGAGTGTGAAGTTACTTTTCTCTTAGGAGAAAAAAAATCCCTTTTGAGGTTAGGAATTCTTGTTTTTTAAAAGGCAACAACAAAAATACAAAGAAGAATCCCTGCAGAGAAAAGTGCTTCATTAATTATTATTTAGAAAAAGAGATATTAGAAGGCTTACTAAGCTAGACTATCAAGAGACACCATCTGTTAAATAGATATTATCCCAGTTTTTCCAAAAAGGAGAACACTTTCAAATTCAGCTAAGTATTAAGTAAAGAATAGTCCTAATGGAGGGCTTCCCTGGTGGCCCAGACGGTAAAGCCTCTGCCTGCAGTGCAGGAGACCCAGGTTCGATCCCTGGGTTGGGAAGATCCCCTGGAGAAGGAAATGGCAACCCACTGCAGTACTCCTGCCTGGAAAATTCCGTGGACTGAGAAGCCTGGTAGGCTACAGTCCATGGGGTCGCAAAGAGTCGGACACAACTGAGCGACTTCACTTTCTAATGGACCAGAGAATGGAGTTATCAGTAGGGATGATAATGAATGTTTCAAAATGACTTTGCATTCTTTTCATTTAAGATGGTGGTGGTGTTAACTTGCTGAGCAGTGTCTGATTCTTTGTGACCTCATGGACTGTAGTCACCAGGCTTCTCTGTCTATGAAATTTCCCAGGCAAGAATACTTGAAAGAAACAAAGTGAAGTCACTCAGTCGTGTCCTACTCTTTGCCACCCCGTGAACTGCGGCCTACCAAGCTTCTCTGTCCATAGGATTCTCCAGGCAAGAATACTGGAGTGGGTTACCATTTCCTTCTCCAGGGGATCTTCCCGACCCAGGGATCGAACCTGGGTCTCCCACTTTGGAGGCAGACGCTTTAACCTCTGAGCCACCAGGGAAGCCCAGGAATACTTGAGAGGGTGCCATTTCCTTCTCCAGGGTGTCTTCTCAACCCAGGGATCAAATTCATGTCTCCTACTTTGGCAGCTGGATTCTTTACCATACAACCTTGACATAATCCTTTTCTGATTTGGAACCAGTCTGTTGTTCCATGTCCAGTTCTAACTGTTGCTTCTTGACCTGCATACAGATTTCTCAGGAGGCAGGTAAGGTAGTCTAGTATTCCCATCTCTTGAAGAATTTCCCACAGTTTGTTGTGATCCACACAGTTAAAGGCTTTGGTGCAGTCAATAAAGCAAAAGTAGATGTTTTTCTGGGACTCTCTTGCTTTTTCGATGATCCAGTGGATGTTGGCAATTAGATCTCTGGTTTCTCTGCCTTTTCTAAATCTAACTTCAACATCTGGAATTTCACAGTTCACATACTGCTGAAACCTGGCTTGGAGAATTTTGAGCGTTATGTTGCTGGTGTGTGAGATGAGTGCAACTGTGCAGTAGTTTGAACATTCTTTGGCATTGCCTTTCTTTGGGACTGGAATGAAAACTGACCTTTTCCAGTCCTGTGGCCACTGCTGAGTTTTCCAAAATTGCTGGCATATTGAGTGCAACAGTTTCACTTCATCATCTTTTAGGAGTTGAAATAGCTCAATTAGGATTCCATCACCTCCACTAGCTTTGTTTGTAGTGATGCTTCCTAAAGCCCATTTGACTTCACCTTCCAGGATGTCTGACTCTAGGTGAGTGATCACACCATCGTTGTTATCTCAGTCATTAAGATATATTTTGTATAGTTCTTCTGTGTATTCTTGCCACCTCTTCTTAATATCTTCTGCTTCTGTTAGGTCCATGCCATTTCTGTCCTTTATTGAGCCCATCTTTGCATGAAATGTTCCTTTGGTATCTCTAATTTTCTTGACGATTTATCTAGTCTTCCCCATTCTATTGTTTTCCTCTATTTCTTTGCATTGATCGCTGAGGAAGGCTTCCTTATCTCTCCTTGCTATTCTTTGGAACTCTGCATTCAAATGGATATTTCTTTCCTTTTCCCCTTTGCCTTTAGCTTCTCTTCTTTTCCCAGCTATTTGTAAGGCCTCCTCAGACAACCATTTTGCCTTTTTGCATTTCTTTTTCTTGAGGATGGTCTTAATCACTGCTTTCTGTACAATGTCATGAACCTCCATCCATAGTTTTTTAGACTGTCTATAAAATCTAGTCCCTTGGATCTGTTTGTCACTTCTACTGTATAATCGTAAACAATTTGATGTAGGTCATACCTGAATAGTCTAGTGATTTTCCCTACTTTTTTCTATTTAAGTCTTAATTTTGCAATAAGGAGTTCATAGTCTGAGCCACAGTCAGCTCCTGGTCTTGCTTTTGCTGACTGTATAGAGCTTCTCCATCTTTGGCTGCAAAGAATAGAATCAATCTGATTTCGGTTGGAAGAGGGTGTTTGTGATGACCAGTGCGTTCTCTTGGCAAAACTCTGTTAGCCTTTGACCTGCTTTGTTTTGTACTCCAAGGCCAAATTTGCCTGTTACTGCAGGTAGCTCTTGACTTCCTACTTTTGCATTCCAGTCCCCTATGATGAAAAGGACATCTTTATTGGGTGTTAGTTCTAGAACGTCTTGTAGGTCTTCATTAGAACCATTCAATTTCAGCTCCTTCAGCATTACTGACTGGGGCATTGGATCACTGTGATATTAATTGGTTTGCCTTGCAAACAAACAGAAATCATTGTGTCATTTTTGAGATTGCACCTAAGTACTGCATTTTGGACTCTTTTGTTGACTATGAGCCCTACTCCATTTCTTCTAAGGGATTCTTGCCCACAGTAGTAGATATCATAGTCATCTGAATTAAATTTGCCCATTCCAGTCCATTTTAGTTCACTGAATCCTAGAATGTCAATGTTCACTCTTGCCATCTCCTGTTTGACCACTTCTAATTTACCTTGATTCATGGACCTAACATTCCAGGTTCCCATGCAATACTGCTCTTTAGAGCATCAGACTTTACTTCCATCACCAGTCCTATTTATGACATTCGAGCATCGCAAAAATTTAAGAATTTTTTTCCTTTGCATAATTTGTGAAAAGTTACTGGTAAAGAACAGTCTTATTTTTCTCTCAACTCAAAGGTGAAACTTATTATTGGAAATTCAGTGAATGGTAGAACATCTGCTTTACAAGCTCAGTTCTTGCTGCGTACTCTTTAACTGGGCTTTTCACTTTGAAATGTTCTAAAACAGCAATAGCATCTCATTTTTAAAACTTTTAAACATACATTGTACATGCAGTCATTCAGATTTTAAAATTGTTAGATGCTGAATAAATCCTTCCATCTGTGTGGGAATAGCATGTTCACTTTCTTACAGGGTACTCAGTTATTGAATGCAAATTTTTAAGTGGATGCATATTTAGCATGATTTTTTTCTGTACTGTTACTATTTTTGTAGTGCTTTTTGTCATAGTTCTTATGCACTTTCAAGAAACTCTCAAAAATAACCATGAGGAGACCTAATTTGTCATTGTCTTGATTATTGCTGACCAACATTAAACATATGGAGTTATCAGCCAGGTTATGTTGCGACAAATATGTTTTTAAATGAACTGTCATTCTTGAAAAGCCTACATTTCTTAGATTCTAATATTTTGTAATATTCTACATGTTTTATTCTCACTTGGAGAATCAGTATTCCAGTTAGAATCAAGGTTGAAAATGCATATCATCCTAACTTGTTCAGAGTTTACAGAAGCTCTTGTCAATTTAATCATACTGTATTACATATTTGAAGGTTGCTAAGAGAGTAGAGGGCTTCCCTGGTAGCTCAGTGGTAAAGAATGTTCATGCCAATGCAGGAGCTGTGGGTTTGGTCTCTGGGTCGGGAAGATCCCCTGGAGGAGGAAATGACAACCCACTCCAGTATTCTTGCCTGGGAAATCCCACGGATGGAGGAGCCTGGCAGTCTATGTCCATGGGGTAGCAAAGAATCAGACATGACTTCGCAACTAAACAGCAAAAGAGCCACCACAACAACAAAACAACAGAGTAGATCTTAAAAGTTCTCATCACAAGAGAAAAAGAAAAAAAAAACCTGTAACTATGTGCAGTGACAAACGTTAACTAGACTTATTGTGGTGATCATTTTGCTATATATACAAATATTGAATCTTTATGTTGTACACTTAAAACTAATGTAATGATAATGTCAATTAGATCTCAATAAAAAAAACTCATATCTTGATTCCATCTCATTTGGCAACACAAAGGGGGCAGAGAATAAATCTGGGGAAGTGATTATAAGTTGATACATTCAATTTGCTAAACATTTTTGTGGTCCAGGCTTTGTGCTTGATATGGGGGATGCAGTGGTGAATAAGATATGGCATTAATGTTTCAATTCATTCACTTTCAGCTGGGTGAAGAAAACAGGTGCATAGAGATGATCATAATCCAGTATGCTGCTGCTGCTGCTAAGTCGCTTCAGTTGTGTCCAACTCTGTGCGACCCCATAGACGGCAGCCCACCAGGCTCCTCTGTCCACGGGATTCCCCAGGCAAGAATCCTGGAGTGGGTTGCCATCTCCTTCTCCGAATCCAGTATAAAGTTTGCCTTTTAGAAAATCACATACTAGGTGTTATGAGGATTTCAAAGAAGGGCTCATGGAAGAGGGGAGATTTGAGTTGGTACTTAAAGAAGTAATTGGAATTCACTAGGTGGAAAAGGGGAAAGGGCTGGCTTTCCAGGAAGACAAAGACAAGAAGAAGCATGGCCTGTTGAAGGAAGATTTGTGGTTAAGTAAGACTAGATGTAGTAGTACATTAATAAGCTAAGGCAAGCAATGTGGTCAGAAAAGTAAGCATGAGATAGCGAGAACAAGGGCCATTTTGCCCTTCCATGGAGTTTGGACTTTATGCAGCAGGTGTGGGGAACTGATGAAGGGCAACGCATTCCATAGTCTATTTACATTTTATAAAAATCCTCCAGAGGAAGTCTGGATTAGAAGGAGAATTGACTGGTGACAGCGAAATCAGGAAGTATATCACTTTAATTATAAGAATGGAAGGGTGAAGGTCTGAGGGGGCTTGACTAAGACAGTGTTATTAGCAAGGGAGCTAAGGAAATGAATGCAGATACATTTACAAGATAGAATTGGCCTGTTTGGTTGGATATGGAAGATAGAGGAAGATGACTCCTAGGTTTCCAGACTAAGAGTTAAGGTGAATAGTGCACCTTGTGTGGGGAACACTGGAGGAGGGACAGGTCTGGTGGGGAAAATGATAAACTCGGTTATATCTTTGTTGATTGTTCTGTGATCTATGAGATATGAAGGCAGAAATGTCAAGAACGTTAAATAAGCAACAGGCATTACAAGACTGGAACTCCAGAGAGAGGTCTGAGACATAGGCTTTCCTTTCAAGCCATCGGTACCTGGATGAGAGTTGAAGCCCTGGTTATGAACAAGCTGCCCAAAGGGAAATGAGGGTGTAGGAAGAGAAGAGGCCGCAGTGAGTTCTTGGTAAATCCCTAACGTGAGCAAAGAACACAGTGAAAAAGCCAGAGGCTAGAGCCTAAGAAAGATCTATCAGTGTTGTCTTACAAAAATCAACAGGATCCTCTATCTCTGAATCCAAGAGAAGGAGAAAGACGGAAGAAGAAATTGGCCAAGTGTGTGAAATGTCACAGAGCAGTTAAATAAAATAAGCACCCGGAAAATGTTCATTGGATTCAGGAGAAAAAAAATCTGGTTACCACAAAGAAATTACTTTTTGGGAGCTCTGTTAGTGAAATCCAGATAGCAGTGGGTTGAGGGAGAGAGTAGAGAACAAATACTCACTTGTTCTTTTGAAGAATTTGCATTGAAAAAGGAGCAGGGAGAGAAAGAGAATCATTAAGTCATTACGTCAGGGAATGCTGTTTACTAGTTCAGGCGCTGCACTCACTGCCTTTTACTTTACCCTCAAAATGGCCCTGTAAACCTTGTTTACGGCCAACATTTTAAAAATGAGAAAACCAAGATGTAGAGACATTAAATAACTTGCTTTGACCCCATGTGTTAACTGGTAGAGCCAGAAATGGCCTCAAAGCAGGGGATTGCTTGAGTTCTATGGGGAGATACCTGGAAAGAACTGGTTTGTACATATCTTTTTCCCGCTCTATGCTCAGGGAGGCCATGTAGATAGCTTCAGTTGGCCACGGTGGAAGCCTTTGCACCACAGAAACTGGCAAACCAGGGTTGGTTGATTCGTTTGCTTATTCCTGGAGAATCAGCTGTTGAACACTGACAGATACAGTCCTGGGTCTCCATCTGATTGTCGGCAAAGTCCCAGCATTTCCTACTGCCCAGCATACATGACTTGCCCAAGGTCACTTGGTTAACTAATAAGCAAGAGTTGAGACTTGAACCCAGAACTGCCATCCACATCCAGCCTGATACAGGCCCAGGGCTTTGATGAAAAAAATAAACAAGATATTCATTTCTCACATTTGCTGCCCAAGTTGGTATCAAGGATGTCTTGTATTTATCTGTCTTCTAATTCTAAACTACCAGTCTTCTGCTTCATCCTCCCAGGTGATCCATCTCTGGCATGTTTGCTATTTTAAACAACTTTCTTGAAGCACTGGCTTCCTGAACTATGTTAATGCAAGCTATTTTAAAAAATAACCAACCTTCCCTGGGTTTTATGGTTTCAGAACAATATTTATCATCAAGTGAAATAAAGTATCTTAGATGTATTTTTCCATCCAGAAAATGGAAGACGAACACACGGGCTATTCATTAAAAGGAAACCTGAAGAGTTTATTTTAAAACAGGCTTCACTTTCTAGCTAGTTGAATTTATGGTAGAGAATGAATAACAAAACAGCTGTGCCGCTTTATTTTGAAAATCCCTAAATTTCTTTTTTATAACACTACATTTAAAACAGAATGTGTATGCAAATTAAACAAATCTGAAATGATAAATAGCTAATGTGGGAGAAATTGGATCACCCCTCATGGTCAAAGTGCGGGTATGAAAACCTCTCTGAAATTCCCTCTGTGAATTTATTTTGTATTACTATTATGGTGCACAGAGCAGGATTTATTTGCATACAATTGAGACCGGAAACATGGTTTCTTTAGGTGACAGGGGAGAAATATCCGCTGCATCAAAATAAAGCAGCGTGGCGGAAGAACTTTCATTTGGGTTGATTCTTGAACAACCAATGTGTTCCTTTCATCCAGAAGAGGAAATGAAGAAAAGTTTTGTAATTTTGTTAGCCAAAAATTACTTTGCTCTTTCATCTTAAACATTCTGTAGGAAAGCCCACAGGGAATTACCAATTAAAATGGAAAGAGACTCAAGTAAAAATAGACTTTCAGGAGTTATATGATAGAGCTCATTAAGGCAGTATAAGCCAAAGCCATTCTCAATAAAATTAGGCTCATGCTAGTTTGAATTTATTGTGGAAGTTGCATCAAAGGGCATCGGAGGTGTGTCTATTAGTCAGTATAATAGTAATTATACTTTCATCCGACCCAATATGCTCCATTCCCGAGCATTCTAGGTCAGTGCATATTTTGATTAGTTAAAACTGGCACTCATACTGGCAGAGGATTAAACATGCCCACAGAAATAGAGTATAGGTGATCCTGAGGGTTTCTTGTTAGCGGAGTCTTCAGTCATACCTGATTTTCCCACAGAGAAAACAATGAACCTGTATTTCTAACCAAAAGAACAGATGCCCAACTTGTTTTTTTCCCCCATAGAAATGATCACAAACATTTTAATCAGCTGTGAGTGATATACTTGTATGCCCTGTCACTGAAAACCATCTACAGGGAACATAGTTATTTGAGCTGAGTAATACAGTAATCAATCGTATAAACTGTCCTACTATCTCACTGAAAATTCCCCGATAAGAGGGTTTAGAGGGCAGGAGAGAAGCCAGGAGACTCTAAGGAAACAAGAAACGCCCGTAGACGGCTCACCACAGAAGTGAGGTTATGACTTGAGTGGCTATTGCAGGGACTCAGAGAGGCAAAGCCTGGTTTGAAGTAGAGAGAACCAGGAAGGCAGGTAGATGTTGTGGGGGGGTAACCAGAGCCCGGGAGACTCTTAGAAACAGCTCAGTAATCTGATAACTCTTTTATACTGAGGGGCTAATGAAGGGCCATGAATTACTACATGACTGATTCCAGAAAAAAGAGTTAGATTTTGTTCCATGTGATCATCAGTGTTTTGGCTTCCATTTGAACCATTTGTAGATGATGGTCCTGACCATGGCCCATGGTATTTGTTTCAACATCTTTATCTTGTTTGAGTCGTCACAGTCTCTTGAATCTATCTTTGCTGACCTGCATTTGCTTATACATCTTCACCATGGAGTTATTACTGAAGTGAAAGTGTTAAGTCGCTCAGTTGAGTCTGACTCTCTGCAACCCCATGGACTGCAGCTCACCAGGCTCCTCTGTCCTCCACTATCTTCCAGAGTTTGCTCAAATTCATGTCCATGGAATTGGTGATGCTCTCTCACTGTCTCATCCTCTGCTACTCCCTTCTTCTTTTGCCTTCATCTCTCCTAGCATTGGTGTCTTTTCCAGTGAGTCACAATACCTAGAAAGGCACTAAATGTTACATCCTATAAGATTCTACATTCTGTCTCTATGAATTTGATCACTCTAGGTGCCTCATCGGAGAAGGCAATGGCACCTCACTCCAGTACTTTTGCCTGGAAAATCCCATGGGCGGAGGAGCCTGGTAGGCTGCAGTCCATGGGGTCGCTGAGGGTTGGGCACGACTGAGCGACTTCACTTTCACTTTTCACTCTCATGCATTGGAGAAGGAAATGGCAACCTGCTCCAGTGTTATTGCCTGGAGAATCCCAGGGACAGGGGAGCCTGGTGGGCTGCCGTCTGTGGGGTCACACACAGTCGGACACGACTGAAGCGACTTAGCAGCAGCAGCAGGTGCCTCATATAAATGGAATTATACAGTGTCTTTTTGCAGCTGGTTTATTTCACTTAGTATAATAACTTCAAGGTACATCTATGCTCCAGGATGTGTCAGGGTTTTCTTGCTTTTTAAGGCTGAATACTATCCAATGTGTATAATGAATTTTGTTTATCCATTCATCCATCAATAGGCACTTGGGTTGCTTCCACCTTTTGGCTATTCTGAATAATGCTACTATGAACATGAGTGTACAAATATCTCTTCAAGACTGCATTTTCGTTTCTTTTGAGTATATACCTAAAAGTAAAATTTTGGATCATATGGTTCGGTTCAATTCAGTCACTCAGTCATGTCCGACTCTTTGCAGCCCCATGGACTGCAGCACGCCAGGCTTCCCTGTCCATGACCAACTCCCGGAGCTTTCTCAAACTCGTGTCCATCAAGTCAGTGATTCCGTCCAACCATCTCATCCTCTATTGTCACCTTCTCTCCTGCCCTCAATCTTTCCCTGCATCAGGGTCTTCTCCAGTGAGTCAGTTCTTCGCATCAGGTGATCAGAGTATTTAAGTTTCAGCTTCAGAATCAGTCCTTCCAATGAATATTCAGGGCTGATTTCCTTTAGGATGGACTGGTTGGATCTGCTTGCAGTCCAAGGAACTCTCAAGAGTCTTCTCTAACACCACGGTTCGAAAGCATTAATTCTTCGGCATTCAGCTCTCTTTATGGTCCAGCTCTCACATCCATACATGACTACTGGAAAAACTTTTATAGCTTTGACTATACAAACCTTTTTTGGCAGAGTAATGTCTCTCTGCTTTTTAATGTGCTATCTAGGTTGGTTATAGCTTTTCTTCCAAGGAGCAAACATCTTTTAATTTCATGGCTGCAGTCACCATCTGCAGTGATTTTGGAGCCCCCCAAAATAAAGTCTGTTGCTGTTTCCATTGTTTCCCCATCTATTTAATATGATATGATGGGACTGGATGCCATGATCTTAGTTTTCTGAATGTTGAGTTTTAAGCCTATTTTTCACTCTCTTTCACTTTCATCAAAAGGTTCTTTAGTTCTTCTTCACTTTCTGCCATAAAGGTGGTATCATCTGTATATCTGAGGGTATTAAATATTTCTCCAGCTTGTGCTTCATCCAGCCTGGTGTTTCTCATGATGTACTCTGCATATAAATTAAATTAGAAGGGTGACAATGTGCAGCCTTGATGTACTCTTTTACCACTATGGAACTAGTCTGTTGTTCCATGTCCAGTTCTAACTGTTGCTTCTTGACCTGCATACAGATTTCTCAGGAGGCAGGTAAGATGGTCTAGTATTCCCATCTCTTGAAGAATTTTCTACAGTTCATTGTGATCGTATGATACCCTATAAGATTTTAACTTAGGCAGAAAAAAATTATTAGATTTGTAAGATTCTCTAGGCTTCACAGTTATTTGTTTGCTTATTTGGTTTTCTTCCCTCTCTCTTGCTTTCTTATAGATTAGCCGTATCCAGTAGAAATACAATTTAAACCATAGATATAAATTCAAACTTTTGAATAGCCACATTTTAAAGAGTAAAAGGAAATAGATGAGATTAATTTAAGAGTATGTTATTTAACTTAGTATATTAATAATATTATCATTTGAACATATAATCAATATTAAAATGATAAATGTGATGTTAGAAACTACGCATTTGCCAGGCATACAATGAAAATTAATAGATCATATGATACAGAAGTTAAGGAAAAATGGAGTCCCACCAAAACAAGGTGTGTTTAATAAAAAACTGTTGTACACTGCTTTGATTTAATTGTTTGTTATAGTATAGTTGATTTTCAATGTTGTGTTCATTTCTGCTGTATAGCGAAGTGTATTGGTTATACAGAAATCCAAGCTTTTTTAGACTCTTTTCCCATAGATCATTACAAAGTATTGAGAAGGGCTGCCTGTGCTATACAGTAGGTCATTATTATTAGTGTTACCTATTTTATATATACTAGTGTGTTTTTGTCAATACCAGTCTCCCAAATTGGCTTAAAACTCAACATCCAGAAAACTAAGATCATGGCATCCGGTCCCATCACTTCATTGCAAATAGGTTGGGAAACAATGGAAACAGTGACAGACTTTATTTTCTTGGGCTTCAAAATCACTGCAGATGGTGACTGCAGCCATGAAATTAAAAGATACTTGCTCCTTGGAAGACAAGCTATGACCAACCTAGACAGCATATTAAAAAGCAGAGATATTACTTTACCAACAAAAGTCTGTCTAGTCAAAGCTATGGATTTTCCAGTAGTCATGTATGGATGTGAGAGTTGGACCATAAAGAAAACTGAGTGCCAAAGAACTGATGCTTCTGAACTGTGCTGTTGCAGAAGACTCTTGAGAGTCCCTTGGACTGCAAGGAGATGAAACCAGGCAATTCTAAAGGAAATCAGTCCTGAATATTCATTGGAAGAACTGATGCTGAAGCTGAAACTCCAATACTCTGTCCACCTAATACAAACAGCTGACCCATTGGAAAAGACCCTGATGCTGGGAAAGATTGAAGGCAGGAGGAGAAGGGGACGACAGAGGATGAGATGGTTGGATGGCATCACCGACTTGATGGACATCAGTTTGAGAAAGCTCCGGGAGTTGGTGATGGACAGGGAGGCCTGGCATGCTGCCATTCATGGGGTTGCAAAGAGTCAGTCAGACACAACTGAGAAACTGAACTGTCTCCCAATTTATTCCCTTACCTTTTCCCCACCGTATAACCATAAGTTTTCTGCATCTGTTTTGTAAATAAGTGTGTCTGTGCCATTGTTTAGATTCCACATATAAGTGATATCGTATGGTATTTGCCTTTCTCCGTCTGACTTACTTCACTCAGTATGACGCTCTCTGGGCCCATCCATGTGCTGCAAGCGGCATTATTGTGTTCCTTTTAACGGCGGAGTAATACCCTTGTATACATGCACCATGTCTCTCTCATCCATCCCTCCATTAGTGAGCATTCAGGCTGCTTCCTTGCCATGGCTCTTGTAAATAGTGCTTCAATGACACTGCGGCACACGTATCTTTTTAAATTACGGTGTTCTCCAGATATATGCCCAAGAGTGGGATTGCAGGCTCATACGGTAGGTTTATTCTTAGTGTTTTAAGGAACCTCCATGCTGTTATCCGTAGTGGTTGTACAAGTTTACCTTCCTATCAACAGTGTAGGAGGCTTTCCTTTCCTCCACACACTCTCTAGCATATATTGATTCTATATTTGTTGATGATGACCATTTTGACTGTTGTGAGGGGATGCCTCATTGTAGTTTTGATTTGCATTTCTCTAATAGTGATGTTGAGCATCTTTTCATTCGGCTTTTAAGTTAGAATTGAGGTTAATTAAAATTTACGATTCAGTTCCTAAGTTGTACTGAGCACACAGCGGGTGTTCAATGGCCGCATGTGGCCTCGGTGATCACAGCAGACAGTGCAGAGAAGAGCATTTCATCATCATGGAAATTCTGCTGGACAGTGCTGCTCTAGGCCCTGTTCTCCTTGAGGGTGACAAACTTGCTTATCTTTTTTATCAGTGTAGCCTTATCACCTGGGGCAAGTAAGTGCTGAATGTGTATTTGTTGGGTGAGCTCCTAAATGTACTTCGCAAGCTCTCCATTGTTGAATGCTTTCCATCTACCAAGCACTGTCATGGCACTGGGGTCTCTCTGAGTGAGCCTGTATTAGCAGCAAGCCCTGTTCTGAAATGCCTGTGCAGAGACTAAGATCCTTGCTGGTGCTAGGTTCTATTTGTTTGGTTTCTGAGCTAGGTTGTTGGATGAAATGGGAAAATGTATTGAGAACAAAGACAGAGCTTGCTTGTATGGTTCTCTTTTGCCCCTGGGACCTCCCACAGGACCTGAAAGAGGTCAATATTGGTTCAGCAAATGAAGGAACAAGTGGTCTTGTTAAATTATCACACACTGAAAATGGCTCTGTGCGTTTCCAAAGGAAGGCGGTCCCTGAGAATGATGGGAAGGAATTGTAAGGGGAGGGCAAGATAAAACTGGAAAAATGGAAACACACAGAAGAAGGATATGAGAACCCTACACAGTGCATTTGAAGTACAGAGGACTGACTCTAGCCAACCTGGAACCGTGAGCACTTCCTTATCCATAAATTAAAGCACAGATTTCATTAGTTCTGCGTATACATTTCTGCATCCTAATTCCATTTGGAAGTGAAGTCATTCATTTATTCATTCGTTTGTTGAAGAACTATTAAAAGAATATTTATTATTTACAACTCTAAGTTAAGGGCAAAGCACTGGAGCTGTATTTCAGTTGGAGAGAAATCTCACACTTTAAAAAAAAAATTATTTGTTTTGATTGTTTGGGGGAAGTAGAGGGGGTGGGATTGTATTTTCTGAATTTTGTCTTCAGGTCCATGATAGATGAATCTTGTTTGCCTTTCAGTTCAGTTCAGTCGCTCAGTCGTGTCCGACTCTTTGCACCCCATGAACTGCAGCACGCCAGGCCTGTCCATCACCAACTCCCAGAATTTACCCAAACCCATGTCCATTGAGTCAGTGATGCAATCCAACCATCTCATCCTCTGTCGTCCCCTTCTCCTCCTGCCCTCAATCTTTCCCAACATCAGGGTCTTTTCAAATGAGTCAGCTCTTTGCATCAGATGGCCAAAGTATTGGAGTTTCACCTTCAACATCAGTCCTGGGTTTTCAGGACTGATCTCCTTTAGGATGGACTGGTCATATCTCCTTTCAGTCCAGGGGACTCTCGAGTCTTCTCTAACACCACAGATCAAAACCATCAATTCTTCGGCACTCAGCTTTCTTTATAGTCCAGCTCTCACATCCATATATGACTACTGGAAAAACCATAGCCTTAACTAGACAAACCTTTGTTGGCAAAGTAATGTCTCTGCTTTTTAATATGCTGTCTAGGTTGGTCATAACTTTCCTTACAAGGAGTAAGCATCTTTTAATTTCATGGCTGCAATCACCATCTGCAGTGATTTTGGAGCCCCAAAAAAATAAAGTCTGACACTGTTTCCACTGTTTCCCCATTTATTTGCCATGAAGTGATGGGACCAGATGCCATGATCTTCGTTTTCTGAATGTTGAGCTTTAAGCCAACTTTCTCACTCTCCTCTTTCACTTTCATCAAGAGGCTCTTTAGTTCTTCTTCACTTTCTGCCATAAGGGTGGTATCATCTGCATATCTGAGGTTATTGATATTTCTCCCAGCAATCTTGATTCCAGCGTGTGCTTCATCCAGCCCAGAATTTCTCATGATGTACTCTGCATATGAGTTAAATAAGCAGGGTGACAATATACAGCCTTGACGTACTCCTTTTCCTATTTGGAACCAGTCTGTTCCATGTCCAGCTCTAACTGTGGATTCCTGACCTGCATACAGATTTCTCAGGAGGCAGGTTAGGTGGTCTGGTATTCCTATCTCTTTCAGAATTTTCCAGTTTATTGTGATCCACACAATCAAAGGCTTTGGCATAGTCAATAAAGCAGAAATAGATGTTTTTCTGGAACTCTCTTGCTTTTTTCCATGATCCAGCAGATGTTGGCAGTTTGATCTCTGGTTCCTCTGCCTTTTCTAAAGCCAGCTTGAACATCAGGAAGTTCGCGGTTCACGTATTGCTGAAGCCTGGCTTGGAGAATTTTGAGCATTACTTTACTAGCATGTGAGATGAGTGCAGTTGTGCAGCAGTTTGAGCATTCTTTGGCATTTCCTTTCTTTGGGATTGGAATGAAAACTGACCTTTTCCAGTCCTGTGGCCACTGCTGAGTTTTTCAAATTTGCTGGCATATTGAGTGCAGCACTTTCACAGCATCATCTTTTAGGATTTGAAATAGCTCAACTGGGAGTCCATCACCTCCACTAGCTTTGTTTGTAGTGATGCTTCCTAAGGCCCACTTGACTTCACATTCCAGGATGTCTGGCTCTAGGTGAGTGATCACACCATCATAATTAACTGGGCAGTGAAGATCTTTTTTGTACAGTTCTTCTTTGTATTCTTGCCACCTCTTCCTAATATCTTCTGCTTCTGTTGGGTCCATACCATTTCTGTCCTTTACTGAGCCCATCTTTGCATAAAATGTTTGCATTGATTGCCTTGGAATGAGTCTATTTGCCTAAAGAGATAACGAATATTATAATACCTTTCCAGGTCACTGTAACATTAAAAACAAAGCACAGAAATCAATATTTCTTTGATAATTCTGTCTTTATGGTGCTTGTTGATTTTCAGCGTTCTGCTGTTACCTTATAAATGCATGTAAATACAAGGAAAAAAATACAGTTTTAATAAACATTTCCTCTCCTACCTACCTCTGGGGTTGCAAATGGAAATCCACATTTAGAAATAATTGGAGGATTGGACTGAAAAGAGATGCAGGATGTCATTAACATTTATCTCATACCTTTAACACGATTCTCTGTTGCATCTCTTTTAATTGCAATCAAGCACTTTTATCAGTAATTTTTTTCTGCCATTAGTATAGAGGCCTCTGCACTTTAAAAAATAATAGGATATGAGTGACAGTCTCTGTCATGGAATGTTCAATTTTTTTTTAATTGCAAAATAAACCTAACAAGTATTTGCATGCTTTCCCAGTGTCTGCTGTAGCCAGGCCTTCTCAGCAGCAACGAACAGTAGTGGTCATTGTTTGCTAGAGGACAGCTGTGTGTTGACTTCCTGGGAATTAGAAGAGAATTTGTGAAAAGCCAAGTGATAACATTCAAAATATCCTTAATCAACATGTTTATAGAATCATCACTATAACCAAAAAAAAAAAAATTGCCCCATATTAAAAATATGTAACTCATACTTGATTTATATGTAACTATTGTTGGTTTTTTTAGTCTTAAATGACAGGTATTACAAAATCATGACAGTGGTTCAGTTAAAATAATTTTGGGCCTAAAATACCCAATACATAAATGGTTATGATTAAATCATAAGTTGATGTTTTTGATTGTTGAATATATTAGAGAGTTTCTCTTTCTTCTTCCTTTCTTTATCTTGATGCAAATGTGCAGTAATTTTTTAAAGGTAAGATGTAAATGCATTCCTAGAATTCAGCTTACCTTTCTGGTGTTTATCAAGAAAATAAGAAAAAATCATTTTGCTCTTCCACATTTGAAAAAGAAAACAGAAATAATCAAATGATTACTTTTTAACTCCATAGCAGAAGTCTTTAAATAACAACTTACTGACACATCTGGATTAGATCCTGGTTTCACACCGAAGAACCAGTAATGTCCTATTTTTAGTATTCTAATTATAATCACAATCTGTGAATTTCAGTGAATTTTTCAGGAAACATGTAAACTTGGCAGTAAAGTTATTGAGAGATTGTAAAAGTCAGTCAAAGACTAAATGATCTGAAAGATGGATTTCGTTGTCTCCTGTTTTGAAGTAACATAATGATTGTTGGCAGAAATAGGTACAGCAAGCAGATGCCTCTGATCAGCTTGCATTGTTAATCTTTTCTCTCCAAAAGATTTGGAGAATCTTTTGTATCCAGATGCAATACAGTAGGATCCCATGCAGTATAAATTAGACATCATATTCTTTCCACTAACAAAGTATCAAATTTAGCATTGTCACTCATGAGACAGTGTCAACAGAAGATATTTGTTGTAGATGAAAAACAAGAGATTTACACTTAAGATAGAAGACAGGATTAAACTTTTGGTTCATCTTTGCTGATATTAATAGAAATGTAAACACCAAGGTAAGATGTGACTGATTTCTATTTTTTAGAGAACTTGTATGAATAGTGTATCATGTCCAGACCTGAGAGATTCTGCATGTTCAATTCCAATGACCACAAGAAAGTGAGGATAGTGTTAAAGTGAGGAGCTGAGGTTAAGAGGATCTCTCTATTTTGGATAACTTAAATTTGAGATCACTGTTACCTACCCAAGCTTAGACACTTCTTGATGATCTACTGCAATCATCCAGGTAAAAAATGATAGCGGCCTGAACTGGGGAAGGGATAGTGAGGCTGGGGAAGTGGGTGGATTTAAGAAAAGTCTGAAGAAAGAATAGACAGCACGTGGTTATTAATAGCAAGTGAGGGTGAGGGGATTTGAGAGGAATTCCAAGGATGACTGCGGGCACTAGTCCCAGCGAGTGAGCACTGGGCCAGGAGCATGATTACAAGAGGAGGACTTCAGACTGGAGCAGGCACAGTTTTATTGCTTTGGAGAGACCTTCAGGCTAGTACACTGAGCACATTCTTATTTCAGCCTGAGGCTCAGGTGAGAGACACAGTTTAGACATGTGGGGGGTCAGTGGTATAAATGTAGTTATCATCAGTGCCAACAGAGTGGATGCGATTACTCCAAGAAAGTCTGTAAATCAAAAGCATAAAGAGTCTATATTTTGGATGAAAATAAAAGGCTTGTTGTGGATCACGCTATTTAGCAAAACAATCCCAAAAATGCACAGAAGGGGGGGAATAGCGTGAACACCCTTCCAAATCGGGTACATTATTTTATGAGAGTAGCCCTTTTTCAGCTAGAATTTATGTCAAGGGAGGGACTGCCCTGGCAGACTAGTAGTTAGGACTCCATGATTCCAGTGCTGGGGGTGCAGGTTCGATCCCCAGTTGGGGAACTGAGATCCTGTGTGCCACATGGTATGGCCAAAAAATAAAGGGAAAAAAAAAGCTTAAAACAAGGGAATATTGGACATCAGTGCAAGCCTCACAGTCAAAGAGCAAAACATCTAGCCATAGAATAAGGCAATAAAGAATTCTGAAATTGAGAGATTTTGATCTTGAATTCCTAGGTAGTTACATACACAGTGTCAGTGTGAACGCAGATTGGGGCAATCACTATGAAAAAACAGTATGGAGCTTCCTCAGAAAGTGAAAATAGAACCACCATATAGTCCAGCAATCCCTCTTCTGGATAAATATCCAGAAGAATTGAAATCGGGATCTCAGATATCTGCACTCCCATGTTCATGGCAGCATTACTCACCATAACCAAGATGTGGAGACAACCTAAGTGGCCATTCACAGATGAATGGATAAAGAAAATCTGGTATATGCTTACAATGGAATGCTCTTCAGCCTTTAAAAAGAAGGAGATTCTGCCACAGGCAACTACAAGATGAAGCTTGAGGATTTTATGCTAAGTAAAATAGCAGAAACACAAAATATTACGTGACCCACTTACATGAGGTACCTAAGATAGTCGAAGTCACAGAATCAAAACATGAAATGGTGGTCACCAGAAGCTGAGGGCAAGGGGAAATAAGAGTTATTAATCTCCAGGCATTAGATTTCAGCCAAGCAAGATGCTCTCCAGTCCTACAGTACAACACTGTACCTATAATCAACAATAATGTATCTTGCACTTAAAGATCTGTTAAGAGGGCAGATCATTGTATTTCCAGATGCTGTCTGGCTGGGCGATTGTCTTCGAGGCAGCTGTCAACAGAAGTCTAGCCAGAAGGGATGGATGCATAGCCCTGTGCTGGAGGCTCTGATGAGGGTGCTGCTTATTAAAACAAGCCTAGTTCTTCTGACTCCCAAGTCGGAGAACTCTCACTGCTCCACAGCTGCTGCTCTAGAATAATGTAAGATCCGTGTTTGGGAGGAAGTCCAGAGATGATCTGGTGCTAATTTTTCATTTTACAAATGAATTAAGTAAAGCCCCGAGAGAGTAACTTGCTAAAAGTCACACACCTGCTTTTGGATGCAGTCTGCTGACATTCAGAACATCCCTGTTGGCCTCTGACACTCTGCGTGGGGCCCTTTTCAAAGGAAGTGAAACTACTTTTGCATATGCCCTCTGCATGCCTTGCAGTTGAATCTACTCCAAAGTGAAGGTTAAGAGTGCAAGCTCTAGTCTTCAATGACCAGGGCTGGAATCCAGCCTCTGTCCCTTGGGAGTCATATGACCTTACTCTCTCTCAGCTTAGTCTCCTTATATGCAAAATGGAGATAATAATAGTGTTATCTCATAGAGTTATTAAGAGGACTAAGGGAGAAAATACCTGTCAAGTCCCTAATGTCTAGCTCATGCTGTGATCACAATACATTTTAGGAGTCATTTCATCACTTTTAATATTACTTTTTATTACTTGCCTCTGTCTTTTAGCATCTGGGATGGAAATGTTAATAACACCCAGAGGTTTATTTTTCTGGCATGTAATGTGCATGAAGCAAATATTTGTTGAGAGAATGACAAAAGAAGAAGAGATAGTTTACAGCATTTGAAGATCTTTCCTCATTGTCTGGTTGACATTCTGAAACATGGAAAAGTACTAGGTACTTTTATTATGACTTTTAGCCCTTTTCTGACCTGTGAAATATGCAGCAGTGCTTTTAAGAGAACATAGGAAAGCTCAAGAAGGAAGGTGTGCGTCTCCGTGTATTTTAAGCAGGGCAGACCTTGTGCAGGTTTGCCATTGTTTTTACCGCTAAAATCTTCCTGTGCCTCTTAGCATCCTCACACCCAGTGTCTCTGTGTTCTAGTCAGGGGTTCAGAGAATACAGAGTGCTTTCCCTTAATGACCTTGCATGTGGGACCGACACCTGACACAATGATTTCTATCACAAAAGAGGTTTCTGTAGATGGTGGCATAAGGGTTAGGAGCCTGCACACTATGGCTGGACCCCCTAAGTTTGGATCCAACACTTGGCAGCTTTGTGACCTTGACAAGTTCTCTGAGCAGTGCTTTCACCTGTAAAGGAGAAATAAACATCTAGTACTTCCCAGGTCAGGTCAAGGAACAAATGAGTTTTCATCCATCAGTGCCTAGCCTGGCATGCTCTTTGCTCCTGGCTTTGCCTGCATCCCAAATGAGCAATAACTACTCAAGTTCAGAAGAGGATCATCCTAAATGCGGAGAGATGAGGTCGTCAAGGTTAAAGAAGGAATGGGACTTTGTCAAACACAAGGAAGAGAGTTGGTTCTTTCAGACTTAGGACTAGAAATGGATGTGGCCTTGTATAAGGAGTTGCACATAAGCAGTGATCTTATTTTAATGAGCACTGGATGAGTGCAGCGTTAGATGAGATCTAGTAACAGTGAGAAGCAAAGAGAGGTTTAGAGGAGGAGATTAGCATGAGCAAAACAATTTCTTACATGATTAATTTGGTTAATAAATCTTAGGGTGGAGATTGAAATTAAGATATCAGTTTGGAGACCACTGCAATAGTCTAGACTTTGATGTGCTCAGGCTCTTGGCGGGATTGATGGGGGGGCTCATATAAAAGAGGATGAGAATTGAGACGTAGAAAGAAAAGATCAGAAGGTGATTGTCTGGAGACGGGTGTGGGGAGGAGATGGGGGGAATGTCAGGTTCGCAAGCCTGACTGGCGGAGAAGTCTGTATAATAGACACACACATGCAAGTTCAGAGGGACCTGTGGTTTGGGGGAAAGGATTACGAGTTTCTTTCAAGTCTGGTTGCATTTGATCCAACAATAGAACACCCATATGGAAGCTAGAATTTGGAGAAGCAGAGTTGAAGTTCAGGAGAGGTCAGAGCTAAGCTTCTCTATTACTTGGGACTGAATCAAGTACAGGGGAGAGTGAGAGACAGGAGAGGGGGTGAAATTTCTGCGAGATGGCCTGGCAGGAGTGAGGCAGGACAAGTGACAGCAGTGACCATCAGAGGAGGCAATGTATATGACAGCACTTACAGGGGCAAGGCTGATGAAATATGACATAAATAGGAAAAATTTGGTGACTGCCCCGTTTCCTAGAATCCCAAAGCCAAAATGGACACATTTTGTAGGTGAGGAGTTGGGGCTCAGCAAAGCTGAGTTCAGTGGTTTCCTCTGGGATAGTTGCAGAGCCAGACGTGCCCCTTTTCAGCACTCTTCTCATTTTCCAGGCTGCTGCTTGGGCTCTTCCTGTCTCTCAGTGCCTCACTGCATACGGTTAGATCTGTACTGTGTTTTATACAAAGGTTACTGTAAAGTGGGCTTCCCTGCTAACTCAGTTGGTAAAAAATCCGTCTGCAATGCAGGAGACCCCGGTTCGATTCCTGGGTCAGGAAGATTCGCTGGAGAAGGAATAGGCTACCCACTCCAGTGTTCTTGGGCTTCCTTGGTGGCTCAGATTGTAAAGAATCTGCCTGCAATGCAAAGACCTGAGTTCGATCCTTGGATTGGGAAGATCCTCTGGAGAAGGGAGCAGCTCCCCACTCCAGTATTCTAGCCTGGAGAATTCCATGGACTGTTTAATCCATGGGGTCGCAAAGACCTGGACACACCTGAGCGACTTTCACTTTCACTTTCATACTGCAAAGTGCTGGGTGCTTCTGTGTGAGGAGCCTGCACTCTGCCAAGGACAGAGCACAGAAGCTGTGTCAGCTAGAGCGGGGCTTCTGAAAAGGAGTGCTCTGTACACACATGGATATTGGCTCTTGCCCTGCTTCTCTATTTCATGTGTATTTCCTTTAGTTAACTAATTTTGCAGTCTTTAGAAAATGAAATAAACAGTTTACCCATACACTCCTTATTTTTGCATGCATGTTAATTAAACAAATATTTATCATTGGTCTTCCCTGGTGGTTCAGTGGTAAAGAACCCACCTGCAATGCTGGAGACACAGGTTCGATCCCTGGGTCAGGTAGATCCCCTGGAGGAAATGGCAACCCACTCCAGTATTTTTGCCTAAAGAATCCCGTGGTCAGAGGAGCCTGGCAGGCTACAGTTCAGAGGTTACAAAAGAGTCATACACAACTGAGCGACTGAACATGCACACCACATGCACTGATTATAATAATGTTTCCCAAAAGATATTGAAATGACATACTGTTTTATATGAAGGAGACTCTAAATCTCAACTGCATTTATAGCCCAATGATCGCAATAATTATAAGCCACATCAGTTAAAAATTGAAGTAGCTGTTTTTGAAAGTGCATAAAAGTGATGTCCCATGTCTGAACCATTTGCACTACTTAGCATAATTTTATGGAAAGGATAGCCACTTGCGATCTTAACCCTCTTATGAATTTCTTATGAAGTCATAGAAATCTTAATACCTTCCTAATGTTCTTCTTGAAGGAAACAATTTGGGAAATGCCAAGGACAAAAACATAGGAAGCATTTAACATAAACTGGAAATCATTAATACTTAATGGAGAAGCATAAGCCATTCTGAGGCATTTTAAAGCAGCTATTAAAATCATCCCTTCCAGGAGGTGTTAAAAAACAAAATCCATCCGAGTAAATTTGCAGATCTAATTGGCTTTATTAAACAATTCAGGAATTGGGCAACATTCCATGTAGCAAGTTGAGAGGAGCTCTGAGGGCGCTGTACAAAATGGAAGGGTTGTTGAGGCAGAAGGAGGAAGGGATAAGGAAGGATCAGATTACAGCATTCTTCCTTTGGTGGATGAAAAGGGTCTCTGTAGCTAATTATGTCATCAGTGCTGACCAGAAAATTCCAAACTGACCAGTTAGGATTACATTCCTGGGGCAAATTCAAGCTACAATTAGGTTAAGTCTTAAGTTTCTGCTTGGTGACATGGGCTTGCTAAGTCACTTCAGTCGACCCCATAGACGGCAGCCCACCAGGCTTCCCCGTCCCTGGGATTCTGCAGGCAAGAACATTGGAGTGGGTTACCATTTCCTTCTCCAATGCATGAAAGTGAAAATTAAGTTGCTCAGTCATGTCGGACTCTAGCGACCCCATGGACTGCAGCCTACCAGGCTCCTCCGTCCATGGGATTTTCCAGGGAAAGTACTGGAGTCGGGTGCCATTGCCTTCTCCAACATGGGCTTAGCATGAGTGAATCCATTTTGGACTTGTTTCTTTTACCAGAGACTAGGAAGTTCTTCAAAACTAGTGCTGTCTTACTCAAAGACTTGATGGAAATAGAAACCATAAAGCCCAAGGCTTAGAAGAAAGTGGGGTTGAGATTCAAATGACTTCATTTTAAATGATATTTGTCATCACAGGTTTCCACTAAATTTGCTTCCACACCTGGCTTCCCATGAGGCCATTGGGCAAGCGGTTCTTCTGTGTTGTTTATTGTTTGCTGATGCAGAGGGGTGCCCTTTCAGGGTTTCTTCAATTTCAGAGCTGCAAAAACCGGTTCTGAAAATAGTTGGCAGTATCAGTTGGCCAAATATATTTGCTGAAACCCCTTTTGTTTTGAACCAGGGAGGCCCAAGATCAAGAAATACTTGGGTTAACTTAAGGTTAACACAATCACAGGTTTCTTCTTTTTTTATTTTTTTCTTGGAACTATATATTTTATTTTTTTTATCTTTTAATATAAATTTATTTATTTTGATTGGAGGCTAATTACTTTACAGTATTGTATTGGTTTTGCCATACATCAACATGATCCGCCACGGGTGTACACGTGTTCCCCATCCTGAACCCCGCTCCCACCTCCCTCCCCATACCATCCCTCTGGGTCATCCCAGTGCACCAGCCCTGAGCATCCTGTACCATGCATTGAACCTGGACTGGCGATTCGTTTCACATACAATATTATACACGTTTCAATGCCATTCTCCCAAATCCTCGCACCCTCGCCCTTTCCCATAGAGTCCAAAAGACTGTTCTATACAGGTTTCTTCTTTTGCAGACTTCTAAGACTCTCATTACTTTCTGGCTTCTTCTCTCTTTTGTTACTGTGTTCTCTTGCTGACTGTGCTCAAGTGGTCTCAAACCCCCTTCCTGAGTAGTAACAGCCCACACAACCCTCCAGAGTCTTCTCTGTGCTGAAATTCATGGGATGGAGGGAAAGAACACTGAACTGCTAGACTTGGAGGCTGAATTCTGGAGCCAAATTCAGTTCTAACTCTAGTTTATTCATCCTGGGGAAGCTCCCTAAAATTATTCTCTTTCTCCTTCTGCTTTTATTCTTTTTAATTATCTTTTGATTTTTATCAAAGTAATGTGTACTCAGTTAAAGTATCAAGTGCAATAAAAGTTCTTTGAACTAGCCTTCCTTAAATGAGTTCCCTGACTAAGTAACTCTCTCCCTTTCCTAGATATAATCTACTGACTGATGCTTCCAGCCAGCTGGCCACCAGGGTCTCACCTGCTGTCCCCTGAGCCCACCTGTAACTTCTGACCCACTAGTAAGGGTGAATATGGACCGAGAATTAGTTGTGTTTGTCCCCATTATATCTGTTAATATAACTATTTAATTATAAGTTATATAAAACCAATGACATACAGATACATAAAACAGTTGCTATTTCTATGAAGCTGTTTTGGTAAGATTCAAAGTTGAGTTACTAAAAATAAAATGCTACAGGATCAGGTGTGAAAATAAAATAGTAAAATATTAGGAGAAAACTCAAATCTAAAAGGATTCTGCTTTGTGTCTGTCAGTTCTCAATCCACTTTAATGGGACTGAAACTAGGAAATGCAGATGATGATAATGGTGATAGGTGCAGTTTATGTAAAAAATAAATACATTGTTTTATTCCATAAGCAGAAGTCCAGGTCATGCTTCAAGGGATTCTTCTGGTATTAGATTAGATGAGGTTCACATAAAGTGCTCAGCATCATGTCTAATATTTAATAAGAATTCAGTACAGATTAGCTGTTATTGTGGTTCAGTTCAGTTCAGTTAAGTTCAGTCGCTGAGTCGTGTCTGACTCTTTGCGACCCCATAAATCGCAGCACGCCAGGCCTCCCTGTCCATCACCAACTCCCAGTTCACCCAAACTCATGTGCATCAAGTTGGTGATGCCATCCAGCCATCTCATCCTCTGTCATCCCCTCTCCTCCTGCCCCCAATCCCTCCCAGCATGAGTCTTTTCCAATGAGTCAACTCTTCCCATGAGGTGGCCAAAGTACTGGAGTTTCAGCTTTAGCATCATTTCTTCCAAAGAAATCCCAGGGCTGATCTCCTTCAGAATGGACTGGTTGGATCTCCTTGCAGTCCAAGGGACCCTCAAGAGTCTTCTCCAACACCACAGTTCAAAAGCATCAATTCTTCGGTGCTCAGATTTCTTCACAGTCCAACTCTCACATCCATACATGACCACTGGAAAAACCATAGCCTTGACTAGACGGACCTTTGTTGGCAAAATAATATCTCTGCTTTTTAATATGCTATCTAGGCTGGTCATAACTTTCCTTCCAAGGAGTAAGCGTCTTTTAATTTCATGGCTGCAATCACTGTCTGCAGTGATTTTGGAGCCCACAAAAATGAAGTCTGACACTGTTTCCACTGTCTCCCCATCTATTTCCCATGAAGTGATGGGACCAGATGCCATGATCTTCGTTTTCTGAATGTTGAGCTTTAAGCCAACTTTTTCACTTTACTATTGGTCTAACCCAACAATTGTATATTCAGGTGATTTTTAGAAGGGAAGGGAAAAGAAGGTAAAGTGAGACCAAACCATTGTTACAGAATGAAATGTTGGGATAAACTTTAACCCAACAATTGAATATTATACAGCAAAAGAGCTAAACATCACTGTGATCATTTTTTTTGCATCAAAGTATCTTTATGTAAAATTAAGAGGGTGACGATAATCACATTTTTAAAAGGTATAGCTGAAGAAAAACATCCATTCATTCATGAAATGTAACCTTGTTTCAGTTTTAACAACAAATTGCCACATGACCTTAGGAAACTGTCCAAACATTTCAGTTTTTTATTCTCTGTTAGTCAAGGATAATGATAGCCAACTGAATAAAGTTATTGGGCGGCCAGGAAAATTACTTTCAAGAAAGTACATTATAGACATCTTTGTGTTTCCTCACTTGAATGGGAGCTCTCCGTGGCTCAGCGTGCTAATCACGCTGTGTGGAGCTCTCAAACCCTCAGAACAGGGATTGTGAAATGCTTTTTCAAAAAAATTGATTTCCCATCAAAGCTCTAGACCTGTTTTAGTATGGTACTTATACCAAGTTTCAACAGATGAAGCATACTCCACCACAGAAAACAAGAATGACTCAGAATAAAGTAATGTGATGATGGGGAAAGACCTTGTTTCATTAGATTGTGTATGCCACTCAAGCATTTAATATCATAATCAATCTTGTTAAATGTAATATAAGAACTGGTTCACTAGATGTGAGGGTTTTGTTGCTATTCAGTCACTTAGTCATGTCTGACTCTTTGTGACCCCATGAACTTCAACAGGCCAGGCTTTCCTGTCTTTCCCTGTCTCCTGGAGTTTGCTCAAACTCATGTCCATTGAGTCAGTATGGATTGAACTCATTAATTTTAGGGGCTCTGGCCAAAGCCAGTCAATTTCTGTTGTGTGAAGCTAGCCTGTATGCTGACATTTCAAGGCATTTCCACAGATGACCATGGGAGAACATTCATAGTTATTTAATACATGGTCGTGTAGCAAGAAAGTCCGCCTATATTGATTATATGAATACTGAGTCCAACATCCTAGGTTATCATTACATTAAAAGAAACATTGCAGTTCAATTCAATGCATATTTATAAACAACACTGAACTAAGTTTGGGGAGATTATAAAAAGGAGTAAGACTGAATCATTACTGTTTTCAACAAGTTTACTCTATAATGTAGGACACACAACCATCTGAGTACGTACTTCAGTCTGTGATGTTCAGTTTAGTTCAGTCGCTCAGTCGTGTCCAACTCTCTGCGACCCCATGGACTGCAGCACGCCAGGCCTCCCTGTCCATCACCAACTCCCGGAGTTTACCCAAACTCATGTCCATTGAGTTGATGATGTCATCCAGCCATCTCATCCTCTGTCGTCCCCTTCTGCCCCTGCCCTCAATCTTTCCCAACATCAGGGTCTTTTCCAGTGAATCAGCTTTTCGCATCAGGTGGCCAAAGTACTGGAGTTTCAGCTTCAACATCAGTCCTTCCAATGAACACCCAGGACAGATCTACTTTAGAATGGACTGGTTGGATCTCCTTTCAGTCCAAGGGACTCTCAAGAGTCTTCTCCAACACCACAGTTCAAAAGCATCAATTCTTCAGTGCTCAGCTTTCTTTATAGTCCAACTCTTACATCCATACATGATTTCTGGAAAAACCATAGCCTTGGTCCAAAGATGGACCTTTGTTGGCAAAGTAATGTCTCTGCTTTTTAATATGCTATCTAGGTTGGTCATGATTTTCCTTCTAAGGACTAAGCATCTTTTAATTTCATGGCTGCAGTCACCATCTGCAGTGATTTTGGAGCCCTCAAAAATAAAGTCAGCCACTGTTTCCACTGTTTCCCCATCTATTTGCCATAAAGTGATGGGACTGGATGCCACGATCTTAGTTCTCTAAATGTTGAGCTTTAAGCCAACTTTCTGACTTTCTTCTTTCACTTTCATCAAGAGGCTCTTTAGTTCTTCTTCACTTTCTGCCATAAGGGTGGTGTCATCTGCATATCTGAGGTTATTGATATTTCTCCCAGCAATCTTGATTCCAGCTTGTGCTGCATCGAGCCCAGTGTCTCTCATGATGTACTCTGCATATAAGTTAAATAAGCAGGGTGACAATATACAGCTTTGACGTACTCCTTTTCCTATTTGGAACCAGTATGTTGTCCCATCAGTCTGTGATGAGTGAAAGCCAAACTAAAACATCAAAGTATATCCTGCCCAGAAATGTAATCTCATTATTATACCCCAGGGTCAGGTTTCCTGAGACCCTTGAGAAGTTGGCAGACAATAGTTTCCTGGGGCTAGGAAGAGGGGCATGGAAAATTACTATTCAGTGGCTATGGAGTTTCAATTGTGCAGGATGAAAAAGTTCTAGAGATCTGCTCAGCTTACCTTCAACATACCATCCAGTATATTTTAAAATTTACTGAGGATAGATCTAATGTGTTTTTTTCCTACAATTAATAAAAAAAGAAAAAAGAAACTGGCAGATGACCTTGGCACAGCCTTTCTAGTTGAGCCATCACAGAGATGGGGAAAGAGGCACTATGTCCACGTTTTTAAAGGAAATGACTTGATTATCATAAACCTGAGGGCTTAGAGGAAATACCTGATGAGAACCATTTCTCATGCAATCAGTAAACTGCTTAGCAGAATATCATAAGAGATAAAGAAGCAACTGCATTTGACTCTTTGAATAGCCATTTTTTCCACATCAATTTAATTTCCTTCCCTGGTTACCTGACACATTACATCAACAATGAGATGTGCCAGATAAAATCAATTTTGAATGAGGGAAGATTTTGGGTCCTAGCCTAAACAATATTGTTATCACCAAGCCACGAAAGTGTGACCTTAATCATGCTATTGTTACATGGGTGAACCAGTAAATAGAGAGTTGCAATTGCATCAGAGTGAGCTGAAACAGTGGATTACATATCAAGTTCCAACCCTTGAGGATCAGTTGTACCAGAGGACCTATAACTTATTGATGAGCTATACAAATGACTTATAAATGCCTTCATCCAAAATGCAGAAATTACTAAATCAAGTGCAGCTGCTAATACCTTATCCCAGGAAACTCATGATAATACAACTCAATATATTATTTATATGTATTTTTTAATCATTCTAAAGATAGAATAGCATATTAAAAACCTTTTTAAATTTTTGTTTACTTTTCTATTTTTTCTTTTACATTTAATTGAAGTATAGTTAATTTACAATGTTGTATTAGTTTCAGATGTACAACAAAGTAATTCAGTTTAAATATATAAAATATATATATTCCTTTTCAGATTCTCCTCCCTTATAAAGTTATTACTAGAATGGCATTAATTGACACACCTATAAACTGGTGTATTTTAGCAGAAATGAAATTTGATGAAAGAATAATTAAGAAAACAAGCACTGATATCATCTTTCTTTCAATTTAGGTTAGAGAAACAGTATTATATATGAATTACACTGATAGCAAGTTTTTTAGATGGAGCAGAAGAGCAGGACCAGAGAGTTAAGCTTACCATTCTATGTATAAGCCTCATCATTCTTAAGTATTTGTTCAAATTTTTATCAACATACTTTGAAAGGAATATTTTTAAAAAACAAGACAATGTGCAGGGAACAAAACATTACATATACATATGATAATGTAAGATATATGTTAACATATAATATATACATTAACACTATGTAATATTAACATATATTAAAATTATGTAATATATAAAATATATGGTATAGCATACACTATATAAAAGGGCCACTGTGATCTCTGTGTGTGTGTGTGTGTATGCGTGCACGTGCGTGTGTGTGTGTGCGTGCTCAGTTGTGTCCAACTCTGCTACCCCATGGGCTTCCCAGGTGACGCTAGTAGTAAAGAACTTGCCTTCCAAAGCAGCAGACTAGGAGACACAGGTTCGATCCCTGGGTTGGGAAGATCCCCTGGAGAAGAGCATGGCAACCCACTCCAGTATTCTTGCCTGGAGAATCCCCATGGACGGAGGAGGCTGGCGAGCTACAGTCCGTGAGGTCGCAAAGAGTCAGACACAACTGAACCAACTTAGCGTACATGCGTGGACTGAAGCCCACCAGGTTCCTCTGTCCATGGGATTTCCCAGGCAAGAATACTGGAGTGGGTTGCCAGTTCCTCCTCCAGGGGATCTTCCTGACACAGAATCGAACCCACTTCTCTTGCTGCTCTCTTGCATTGACAGCCAGATTCTTTACCACTGTGCCACCTGGGAAGTGGGCAGCCTGCATATTATATGGTTATAATATGTTTTTTTAAAAGAGAAATTGGACCAGTGTAATCTAGAAAGCACAAAGTCTGAATAGCCATATAATTACCATCTTGTGGTTCCCTCAACTTGTTCTCAGAATGAGTTGAGATTCATTTCTCCCCAGAGATGACTAAACCAGAAGAAATATTCTGTATTACATTGAGCAACTTCATCTGGCAGAAAAGGTCGTCCTTCTTGATTATCAGGATGAAAAATTGTTGGCTCAAGGGAACCCTCAAGATTTCTTTCTTAGAGCTCTTCACTATAGAATTAACTTCCAGTAGCTCTGGATGATATAAAAATTATCCATAGGATCTCATCCCTCAAAAAGCTTTTGTCCTTTTATCCTAGACTTCAGTTCATTTACTCTTTCAAGCTTCACATCCCAAGTTATCCAAGAGTGGGCCCTTGGATATTCCATACCAGAAGATGTACATGGCATTTCTATCCCAACTATCAATTTTACACAGAGATCTATCCCATGTACTCAGAAATTTTAAACAGAAACTATAATTGGGTATCAACACCTTGGTAGATTATGGAGTAGAAAGCAAAGAATCCAAGGAAATTTTCTTCCTTGAAATGAATTTGTTACAATACTGCTTCTGTTGTTTATGTTCTGGTGTTTTGGCCATGAGCCATGTGGGGATCTTAGGTCCCCAACCAGGGATCAAACCCTCACCCCTTGCATTGGAAGGCAGTCTTAACCACTGGACTGCCAGGGAAATCCCAAGATGAATATTTTCCATCTCTGCCTGCCCTAGCAGTCCCAGCTTGATTTCTCGGAAGCAGAAGGTATAGGCACAAAGCTGTCTTTTCTGTGGCAAAGTTTAAAGGTAATGCCAGGTTTCTTAATATGTGATATCAAGCCCGTCACCACTTGAGTCACCTAGAAACACAGGGATGTCATATTCTATTTCATGACACTCTCCCTTCCCATGATCTTCTTGGCTAGCAATAAAATATTAGAGACTTTGAGGTATGTCAATGTAGAAAGTTTCTTAAATGTCTTTGCAGGTGATGGTAATATGTGCATTTCCTGTCTCTTTTCTAGGATGGGAACCTGTAAATTACTTGCAGTCTACACCCAGAATCAGTGAGTAAACTCTCCATAATGTTTGGGTCTCAGGTTGTTTTAGACGAGCAAAGCAAAAGTGTTAGTCACTCAGTCATGTCCAACTCTTTGAGACCCTATGGACTGTACCTGACCAGGCTCTTCTGTCCGTGGAATTCTCTAGGCAAAAATACTGGAGTGGGTTGCCATTCCCTTCTTCAGGGGATCTTCCCTACCCAGGGATCGAACCCAGGTCTCCCACATTACAGACAGTTTCTTTACCATCTGGGCCACCAGGGAAGCCCCAAAGCCACAATAACTGAAAACCCTGTAGCGTCACTTTTAAATACCTGTTCTGATGATCCATCACCAGAAAGCACAGCCTAGGTGGCATTTTGAGTTTTATAAAGTCTTGGAGGGTAGGGGAGAAAAGCAAGCAAACCATGATCCTTGCCCTCAACAAATTTACAGAGGAAGTCATAGACTTTGAAGATATATTCCAGTTATATCTAGCTTAATGAATCATTAACGTCCATCTTATTTGAAAAAGTTCACATTTTACCTATTTTTATTTTATAACACTTCCCTGGGACATTGGACTATATTTATTTTCCAGAAATGTCTTCTTCTAAGAATTCAGTAAAACCTTCTTCATTCAGATATTTTGATTACACAGTTTTGACAGTTTGACCCAGACTAAGATGAAATTTACTTATGAGTTGTCAGCATGGAATGGGTTTGATACAAGAAACAGAGGAAACGCTGTAACCTATTTTAAAAGAGTAATTGTTTTCATGGTTTTGGCACATACGGTGGTCTTTAGGCAAAAAGATTCAGCTGTAAAACAAGGATGCATGTCATTTAGTAGCTTTCTCCTTAGACAGGCATTATTGGCAGATCAGAGTATTGAAAGTATACTCTGATATAAATAAATCTGACTTCTGTAGTTCAGGCTCACATCCCCTTTCTCTTCCCACCTCCCCAAACTCAGTATTCTAATCTACTGAAATGTACTGTGTGTTATATGTGGACATAAATGTTTGTTAATAGAAGAGGATCAATTCTTGTTATCTTATTTTTGAAACTGACAAATATACATTTTAATTTTTTGAATGCCTATCTGTAACATTGATCACCTGGATGACAGTCATGTATTTATTTTTACAAGAAAAATGATGCATCATTCCCTTTTATTTTCTGTGATTTTATACCACAGGAATTTTTTTAAATTTAAAACAGTATTTCACAAAGCAAGAAGGACAAATTCCCAGGATGATAGTGAAGATTTAAGGGGAGAAAAAATAACCCCTAAATCATATCATGCCCTCTTTGTGGCAGGTTGAAAAGTCAGAGCAGTAACCAAATCACCATTCATTCATTCATACAATAAACACTTAGCCAAAGGCTGTGCTTATTGCTTCAAAGTGTGTAGAGATTAATAAAACTGTCTTCTTGTCTACACTGTGTTGGCAGCCTATAAGCTGAAGCAGCGATAGAGGCAGTTTTCCCATGTGATAAGTGATGTGTTATCCTTATAAGCAGAGTGCTTAGGAAACACTGAGATGATACCATTAAATCCGACTAAAAAGTTAGGGAAATATTCATAGCAGGTATAACACTGGAGCTCATTCTTTAAACATAAATTCAATGTCTACAAGTAGAGAAAAGGACATTTCAAATCAGTGTGAGCAAACATATGGAAACAGAGAATATGTGGATTGCTTAAGGAAAACAGCAGACGTGTTTGAAGTGGAGAGCTGAGGAGGTGGGGAGCAATATATGGTCTATTAAATGGTGTATTGCTAAGAAGATACGCCCTTTCCTAGAGGTTGGAAACGCGAGCTGGAGCTCACAGAAAGATTTGAGAGTTGTCTGTAAAAAGCTGAAATGTGGAGAAATGGGAATAGATAAAACTGTGGACAGTTGAGAGAACTTTCAGGAATAGGCTTCTCCTTAGAGGAGAGAAGGGGAGATGAATAAACATTTGAAGGTGTATACAAAGAGATTCGAGGGAGTTTATGTCTGAGAGCTTCAGTGTCCTTTCCCTTATGCTCTTGGATGAGTGTGGAATGCCTATTAGAAAGGCACAAGTTTGAATCCCTGCTCCAGAGTCTGTGAGTCATGTAACATGGGCAGATCACGTAACCCACGTCCATTTCAGTGTTGGCCTCACCTCACTGAGCTCTCGTCTATAAAATGAGCTTATATGGGTTGTTGTGATTATTGAAGACAAGCTGTGTACAACATATTCATTCAAAGGTGCTCTATACATGAGAGCTGCGAGATGATGGTCATCTGTGAATAGGAGCTTGTCTCCAGGGGGAGAGAAAAAGCAGAATGAGGAATGAAGATTGGAAAGGGACACATGCAAGTGTTTCTTTTAATATTTATTAATTTTTTACTGTGCTGGGTCTTCATTGCTACACTTGGGTTTTCTCTAGATACAGAGAGCAGGGGTTACTCCTTTGTGGTGCGTGGGCTACTCATTGTGGTGGCTTCTCATGTTTTGGAGCACAGGATCTGGGGTGTGTGGGCTTCAGTAGTTGTGATGCATGGACTCAGTGGTTGAGGTTCTCGGGCTCCAGGGTACAGACTCTGGAGTTGTGGCGCATGGGCAGGCTTAGTTGTCCTGAAGCATGTGGAATCTTCCTGGACCAGGGATCAAACCAGTGTCCCCTCCATTGCAAGGTGGATTCTCAACCACGGGACCACCAGGGAAGCCCTGTGAAAGTGGTTTTTAAGCAGCATTAAGAATCTTTTATGAAAGCATGATTTCGCAAGTACAGTCATATTTATGTGTCCCAGAGCAGCCAATAGGGATGTTTCAATGGCCTGAGTCGGGGAACGTCAAAGCAAGCACTGTGTCATTGAGAGAACAATTAAGAACATTGATGAGTTCCGATCTGAGAAGCTTGGAGACTGGTATTCCAAGACTTGTTCTCCAGCCTCTACCCTGAGTTTGCAGAAGACTGTGTTTTCTCAGGGTCAGCTGCCTCTGATCCTATGGCTCTTGTCACTATCAAGGAAGAGAGCTGAGTTGCCAAAAAGCCCAAGGTTGTCTACTCTCCTACCAGCTAAGCTCCAGACATAGTTGTCTGCTCAGAGACCCACCAGACCCTTGCCCCCCTCTCCTACCCTCTCACTTACCCCCCTTGGCTCACAGTCCCTACCCCAGCCTCTCTTCCACTTGAGTTTTCATTCTTCACTAGCACACGAGACAGTGAGAAACATTTCTATCTCCCCATGGAATAGAAAAGTGGCATTTGAACCAAGTTAAAAAGAGCCCATCTGCATGCTTCTTGTCCCTCAGGTCATCAGCACCCCTTCTAGACCTTAGAACAGGATTCACTGGGTACAGCAGGCAGGACCACACTTCCTCTCCTATACCTGGAAGTGGGTTATCTCACCAGCCAAGAGGATGATGTCTGGTGTCCTCTTAAATTCTTAGTTAGCATTGGGGACCCCAAGAGAGAATTGCCAAGATCTACCTTGATAGTTAACTTCCCTCGGAGAGAGATTTGAATGGCTGGAGAATATCCTTCATGTGCCAAATGGAAGTAATAAAGAAACTATAGGCTGTATCTCACTCATTATGGACTACTATTTTAATTAATGGGAGATACACTCCTCTTTGGGGAATTTGGTTGATTCATTCAGTGAGTGAATATATTCAAGAAGAATATACTAATTCAAGGTGCTAGTATGCGTAAAAAAGATAACTAGTGGGAACCTGTTGTATAGCACAAGGGGCTCTGCCTGGTCCTCTGTGATGACCTAGAGGGATGGGATGGAGGTGGGGGAAAGAGGCCCAAGACAGAGAGGATGTATGTATGTGTGCTTCCATGCTAAGTAACTTCAGTCATGTCTGGCTCTTTGTGACCCCATGGACTATAGCCCGCCAGGCTCCTCTGTCCATGGGATTTCCCAGGCAAGAATACCAGAGTGGGTTGCAAATATCCTTCTCCAGGGGATCTTTCCTACCCAGGGATCAAACCTGCATCTCTTATGTCTCCTGAATTCTCAAACAGGTTCTTTACCACTAGTGCCACCTGGGAAGCACTATATCCCAGGCTATATGTATACATATAGCTGAATCACTTCATTGTATGGCAGAAATGAACACAACATTGTAAAACAAACTGTATCCCTATATATATGTACATATATATATGTATGTGTGTATATATAAATATAGAACAGACTGGTTCCAAATCAGGAAAGGAGTATGTCAAGGCTGTATATTGTCACTCTGCTTATTTAACCTATGTACAGAATACATCATGCAAAATGCTGGGCTGGATGAAGCACAAGCTGGAATCAAGATTGCCGGGAGAAATATCAGTAACCTCAGATATATAGATGACACCACTCTTATGGCAGAAAGTTAAGAAGACTTAAAGATCCTCTCGATGAAAGTGAAAGAAGAGAGTGAAAAAGTTGGCTTAAAGCTCAGCATTCAGAAAACTAAGATCGTGGCATCTGTCCCATAACTTCATGGAAAATAGATGGGGAAACAGTGGAAAAGGTGACGGACTTTATTTTGGGGTGCAGATGGTGACTGCAGCCATGAAATTAAAAGACGCTTGCTCTTTAGAAGAAAAGCTATGACCAACCTAGAGTGCATATTAAAAAGCAGAGACATTACTCTGCCAACAAAAGTCCATCTAGTCAAAGCTATGGTTTGTCCAGTAGTCATGTATGGATGTGAGAGTTGGACTATCAAGAAAGCTGAGCGGCGAAGAATGTATGCTTTTAAACTATGGTTTTGGAAAAGACTTTTGATAGCCCTTTGGACTGCAAGGAGATGAAACCAGTCAGTTCTAAAGGAAATCAGTCCTAAATATTCATTGGAAGGACTTATGCTGAAGCTGAAACTCCAATACTTTGGCCATATGATGCGAAGAACTGAGTCACTGGAAAAGACCCTGATGCTGGGAAAGACTGAAGGCAGGAGAAGGGGACAACAGAGGATGAGATGGTTGGATGGCTTCACCGACTCGATGGACGTGAGTTTGAGTAAGCTCCGGGAGTTGTTGATGGACAGGGAAGCCTGAGGTGCTGCAGTCCATGGGGTCACAAAAAGTCAGACACGACTGAGTGACTGAACTGAACTGAAGGTGCACCTCAAGAGTCCTAACACCACAGTTCAAAAGCATCAATTCTTCGACTCTCAGCTTTCTTCACAGTCCAACTCTAACATCCATACATGACAGGAAAAACCATAGCCTTGACTAGACGGGCGTTTGTTGGCAAAGTAATGTCTCTGCTTTTGAATGTGCTATCTAGGTTGGTCATAACTTTCCTTCCAAGGAGTAAGCGTCTTTTAATTTCATGGCTGCAATCACCATCTGCAGTGATTTTGAAGCCCAAAAAAATAGTCTGCCACTGTTTCCCCATCTATGTGCCATGAAGTGATGGGACCAGATGCCATGATCTTCATTTTCTGAATGTTGAGCTTTAAGCAACTTTTTCACTCTCCTCTTTCAATTTCATTAAGAGGCTTTTTAGTTCCTCTTCACTTTCTGCCATAAGAGTGGTATCATCTGCATATTTGAGGTTATTGATATTTCTCCCAGCAATCTTGATTCCAGCTTGTGCTTCTTCCAGCCCAGCGTTTCTCATAAATAATATTTGAAACATTAGGAAAACCCTGTCAAATTCAGACAAAACTCTACATTTCTGTGAAAATACAGCTGTCGAGACTCTTTAGAGGGTGGGTAACCTCAGAGCTGTTTCTTCTCGCTCAGACTTGGTTCCCAAAGCCCACCCTCCTGTGACTGCCAACAGGGAGTCACATAGAATTCACTTCCAAGTGCTCTGCTTCCTATACGTTCCTTTCAGTCAGTTGCAGTCACCTGCGGATTTATAGATGGTTCTAGATCACATAACATCCTCACTCCCCATTCATGGCCCTTCCCTATGGGGTGGGAGCCATGCTGAAGTGTAGCCCATCTCTACCTCCTCAAGAGTAGGAAGCGCCATGCAACACTTCTGATTGGATTTCAGGCTGGGCTTCTCCCACTTGACAAACACACATCAGCCCTTTCTGGAATATGCTTTAATCACCTGGTGCCATGTCAGCCAGACCAATGTGCCCTTTACAACTGCCAATTATTCCTTCCTGTCTGTATGCAAGCAGATCTGCTATAGCAAGCAACTCACCTTTCATTTTAAACAAACACAACAGGCTACCAGTTATAAGATGAGCAAATCACAGGGAATACAGTCAGTAACATTATAATAATCTTATATGGTGTTCAATTTATAAGAATTTGTATTACCCTATTGTACATCTGAAGCTAATACTGTAAGTCAACTATACAGCGATGAACAATTAAAGTAAAATTTTAAACACACACACAGGCATCTATTTTTTTTTTAATGTCTTTAGCTATAACTACACCTTGCTTTTGTTTCCTCCTCTAACCAGCATATCTCCCATTTCTGGGTTCTTTGTTTATTTGTCCCTTCATATTTCATCTCTACCCTTTATACATCTCACAGGTTTTAGTAACTCTTGGGAGACAGTCTTTTGTTTTATATCCAACTTGGAAGAACCCCAAACTAAGGTCCATTCAGTGGCGAGCTCAAAATGAGGACTGTGTGTGCCACAGCACTTCATTTCTGTTTCCTTCGTTGTTTGCTTCGTTGTTCTTTAAAACTCCTTGGCTGCATAATGAAATGCTAATTCAGTGTGGAGCAACCCCATGACTTTTTGCCAGCAAGAATATGGTTCAGATTGTAGCATCACTGATTTAGGGGTCTGAAGAAAGTGTTCAAGGCAGAGTCTAAACTTTAATCTTCTTACTCTGAACCCTCTACTTCCGTGGACTTCCATTTATAGAAATTGGAGGGGGAAAAAAAGTGATGTCCTTCTATTTCATGAGCAGAAGTAATCCCAAATCCTTTCTTAAGGATGTTGAACTGAGAAGTGTTCCTTGGATTTTCATAGGGAGAATCTCTGGGCAGGGTTTATGTCCCAGGCAGAGGGTACCCACATTCATGGGTGATGCCCTTTTCCATGCTGCTAGCATCCCCTCTCCTAGGGCAGAGGGCTGCCCTTGTGGAAGTGTTGCTGTGACGTGCGACTTTAAAGGAAGAGTTGCTCCTGGCGCCCCTGCAGGTGCCCGTGTAGAGTCAGCCCACACATCTGCTCACGTTCTAAAGCTCTGCATTCTGTCGGTACATTCTCCTACGCAGTTCTGGAAGGGACTCTTGCTTCTGTTTACCCGGCGTTCTCAGGTTCACCTGACTCCAAGAGAGGAAGGCACAGCTCAGGTGCATGAGCACTGCAGAATGTAAAGATACGGCTTTCCTACAAGTGGGAATCCATCCCCACCCCGTGGCATGGCTCAGGGCATTTTCCAGGGCACATGATGCTGTGTCCTCTGTGCTCAGCTTCTCTGGGGAACCAGGAGAATTGAGAAGGTGCCAAGATATTAGAGGGGCTTCCCTGGTGGCTCAGATGGTAAAGAATCTGCCTGCAATGCAGGAGACTCATGTTTGATCCCTGAGTGGGGAAGATTACCCTAGAGAAGGGAATGGCTACCCACTCCAGTATTCTTCCCTGGAGAATTCCATGGACAGAAGAGCCTGGTCAGGTACAGTCCATGGGGTCGCAAAGAGTCAGAGATGACTGAGTGAGTGACACACCACGCATGATGTTAGAATCAAGGCCAGGGTTACTATGTAGGTTAGAGTGTTAAAGGGGCGGTTACCCATATTGTAA
Organism: Budorcas taxicolor; assembly: GCF_023091745.1. Lineage (NCBI taxonomy): Eukaryota > Metazoa > Chordata > Mammalia > Artiodactyla > Bovidae > Budorcas > Budorcas taxicolor. The sequence goes on from NC_068931.1 coordinate 30,459,482, forward strand.
GTGTCCCTACAGGGAGCCCTTCACTTGCATGTGCCTTGGAGGACATGCTTGCCATTGTCAGCCAGAACATTCTTTTCTATAAATCCAGGATTACCGAACCTGACAGGAAGGGATAGTTAGAGACTTTTCTACAGGCTTCCTGAGCTTAGCTGAGCATTAAGCCTTACAAATCTTATAAGAATTGATGAGCACGGTGATATATATAAAAAATGCAACATAAACCTTCAGATTCATGGCATAACCATCTCAACTGAAAAGCCTTTATGCTTCAGGATTTTAAAAAATTACCCTTTGCCAGCCTTGCCTCTGCTCAGACAGACTCCAGTATTCGAACAGCTTGCAAATTCTACACAAATGGATGCTGCTATGCCCGCATCCATCAGAAGAGTGGCATTCTTGGGGGTCTTTTGCTTTTGTGGGAGAAAGAGGTGGACAGACATTATTATTCTCATATGGGAATGATTAACCAAGGAAAAGTGGCAGCCCACAGTTAATTTAGCGGTTCTTTTAAATGTTTTTTCTGGTACCTGAATTACATGAATATATTCTTTTAATAAGCTGATCTGTTTTTCCCCTTCTCATTGAGGTGCAAAGTAATCTAGAGGGTCAAGGTTTCTAATCTTTTTCTCTTGCATTAAAATGATCTGTCATTTCCATTGTGGCTACACCCAAAAGTCAATTTTGGTCTCTTTAAAGTGTCCTATAGAATAATTCAGTGGTGAGAGGATGAAATTGTTCTCAAAGTGTAACTGCTCCCCTTGCTGGTATATTGTAGCAATGACATTCATCTTTAAAAATGTAATCCTGGTTCAGAGCAGGGGTTTTTGTTTGTTTGGGAGGTGAGTTTTTTTTTTTTAATCTTGGTACTTCCTTATGTTTTTGAACTTCACAACAAATTGAGGCTTAATCTAATGAAACCGGATGAGTTACTATAGTCATCATAGATTACAACCAGTTATGTAAAATTCAATAAAATAAGAATTTTCTTAATTCTTAATTCTCTCATGCCTGGAAAATAAGCAAATAGTCTGAATGATGTTTAGTGTTAATGTTGTTTTAAGTAAAAGAATGTTTTAATTTTTTAGTACAATTTATATGCAATAAAATGCACAGGTAATTGTCTGACTCAATGAGTTTTGATAGTTGTAAACAGGCTTCCCTGATAGCTCAGTTGGTAAAGCATCAGCCTGCAATGCTGGAAACCCCTATTCAATTCCTGGGTCGGGAAGATCTGCTGGAGAAGGGATAGGCTATCCACTCCAGTATTCTTGCTGTGTGCTCAGTCATGTCCAGCTCTTCTCAACTCCATGGACTGTAGCCCACCAGGCTCCTCGGTCCATGGGATTCTCCAG